>NW_021680534.1:129440-161539 GCF_001412515.2 Diachasma alloeum | reverse complement strand
GCTCCAGTTTTATCCAATGTACACTGATCAGATACACAGGTGACCGCCGGCAACTTCGCGGCGGTCGCCATCTTTTTTTAAAGTAACCATTGTTCACAAAAAAATATGTTTTCAAAATCTGTCAATTAAAATATTCGTGCTCTATTTTTGTCCAAAGTACAGAGATCAGATACACTGGTGACCCCGGCAACTTCGCAGCGGTCGCCATTTTTTTTTCAAGTCACAATTGTTTACAAATAAATGTGTTTTCGAAATCTGTCAATTAAAATATTCGTGCTCCATTTTTGTCCAAAGTACAGAGATCAGATACACTGGTGACCCCGGCAACTTCGCAGCGGTCGCCATTTTTTTTTCAAGTCACAATTGTTTACAAATAAATGTGTTTTCGAAATCTGTCAATTAAAATATTCGTGCTCCATTTTTGTCCAAAGTACAGAGATCAGATACACTGGTGACCCCGGCAACTTCGCAGCGGTCGCCATTTTTTTTTCAAGTCACAATTGTTTACAAATAAATGTGTTTTCGAAATCTGTCAATTAAAATATTCGTGCTCCATTTTTGTCCAAAGTACAGAGATCAGATAGACAAGTGACCGCCAGTAACTTTGCCGGGGTCGCCATTTTTTTTTAAGTCACCATTGTTTACAAAAAATATGTGTTCTCGAAATCTGTCAATTAAAATATTCGTGCTCCATTTTTGTCCAATGTACAGAGATCAGATACACTGGTGACCGCCGGCAACTTCGCAGCGGTCGCCATCTTTTTTTCAAGTCACCATTGTGTACAAAAAAATATGTTTTCGAAATCTGTCAATTAAAATGTTCATGCTCCAGTTTTTTCCAATGTACACTGATCAGATACACAGGTGACCGCCAGCAACTTTGCAGCGGTTGTCATGTTTTTTTGAAGGCACCGTTGTGTACAAAACAATATGTGTTCTCGAAATCTGTCAATTAAAATATTCGTGCTCCAGTTTTTTCCAATGTACACTGATCAGATACCTAGGTGACCGCCAGCAACTTTGCAGCGGTCGCCATTTTTTTTTCAAGTCACCATTGGTTACAAAAAAATGTGTTCTCGAAATCTGTCAATTAAAATATTCGTGCTCCATTTTTGTCCAAAGTACAGAGATCAGATAGACAAGTGACCTCCAGCAACTTTGCAGCGGTCGCCATTTTTTTTTAAGGTCACAATTGTTTACAACAAAATATGTGTTTTCGAAATCTGTCAATCAAAATATTAGTGCTTCAGTTTTTTCCAATGTACAGAGAGCAGGTGCACTTGTGACCGCCAGCAACTTTGCAGCGGTCGCCATCTTTATTATTTCAAGTCACCATGGTTTACAAAAAAATATGTCTTCTCGACATCTGTCAATTAAAATATTCTTGCTCTATTTTTGTCCAATGTACAGAGATCAGATACACTGGTGACCGCCAGGAACTTTACAGCCGTCGCCATATTTTTTCAAGTCACCATTGTGTACAAAAAATGTGGTTCCTAAATTTGTCAATGAAAATATTCGTGCTCCAGTTTTTTTCCAATGTACAGAGATGAGATACACTGGTGACCGCCAGCAACTTCGCAGCGGTCGCCATTTTTTTTGGAGTCACCATTATGTACAAAAAAATATTTGTTTTCTAAATCTGTCAATGAAAATATTCGTGCTCCATTTTTGTCCAATGTACAGAGATCAGATACACTGGTGACCGCCGGCAACTTCGCAGCAGTCGCCATCTTTTTTTGAAGTCACCATTGTGTACAAAAAAATCACCATTCTGTACAAAAAAATGTGTTTTCGAAATCCGTCAATTAAAATATTCATGCTCCAGTTTTTTCCAATTTACACTGATCAGATACACTGGTGACCCCGGCGACTTTGCAGTGGTCGCCAATTTTTTTTCAAGTCACCATTGTGTACAAAAAAATATGTGTTCTCGAAATCTGTCAATTAAAATATTCGTCCTCCATTTTTGTCCAAATGGAGACAACTTCGCAGCGGTCGCCAATTTTTTTTCAAGTCGCCATTGTATACAAAAAAATATGTGTTCTCGAAATCTGTCAATTAAAATATTCGTGATCCATTTTTGTCCAAAGTACAGACATCAGATACATTGGTGACCATTGTTTACAAAAAAATATGTGTTCTCGAAATCTGTCAATTAAAATATTCGTGCTCCATTTTCATCCAATGTACAGAAATCAGATACACTGGTGACCGCCGGCAAATTCGCAGCGGTCGCCATTTTTTTTTTGAGTCACCATTGTGTACAAAAAAATATGTGTTTTCTAAATCTGCCAATGAAAATATTCGTGCTCCATTTTTGTCCAATGTACAGAGATCAGATACACTGGTGACCCCGGAAACTTCGCAGCGGTCGCCATTTTTTTTTCAAGTTACCATTGTGTACAAAAAAATATGTGTTTCCGAAATCTGTCAATTAAAATATTCGTGCTCCAGTTTTTTCCAATGTACACTGATCAGATGCACAGGTGTCCGCCAGCCACTTTGCAGCGGTCGCCATTTTTTTTTCAAGTCACCATTGTTTACAAAAAAATACGTGTTCTCGAAATCTGTCAATTAAAATATTCGTGCTCCATTTTTGTCCAATGTACAGAGATCAGATACACTGGTGACCCCGGCAACTTCGCAGCGGTCGCCAATTTTTTTTCAAGTCACCATTCTGTACAAAAAAATCTGTTTTCGAAATCCGTCAATTAAAATATTCGTGCTCTAGTTTTTTCCAATGTACACTGATCAGATACACAGGTGACCGCCAGCAACTTTGCAGTGGTCGCCATTTTTTTTTTCAAGTCACCATTGTTTACAAAAAAATATGTGTTCTTGAAATCTGTCAATTAAAATATTCGTGCTCAATTTTTGTCCAAAGTACAGACATCAGATACACTGGTGACCCCGGCGACTTCGCAGCGGTCGCCATTTTTTTTTCAAGTTACCATTCTGTACAAAAAAATCTGTGTTTTCGAAATCCGTCAATTAAAATATTCGTGCTCCAGTTTTTTCCAATGTACACTGATCAGATACACTGGTGACCCCCGGCAAATTCGCAGCGGTCGCCATTTTTTTGGAGTCACCATTGTGTACAATAAAATATGTGTTTTCTAAATCTGCCAATGAAAATATTCGTGCTCCATTTTTGTCCAATGTACAGAGATCAGATACACTGGTGACCCCCGGCAAATTCGCAGCGGTCGCCATTTTTTTGGAGTCACCATTGTGTACAATAAAATATGTGTTTTCTAAATCTGCCAATGAAAATATTCGTGCTCCATTTTTGTCGAATGTACAGAGATCAGATACACTGGTGACCCCCGGCAAATTCGCAGCGGTCGCCATTTTTTTGGAGTCACCATTGTGTACAATAAAATATGTGTTTTCTAAATCTGCCAATGAAAATATTCGTGCTCCATTTTTGTCGAATGTACAGAGATCAGATACACTGGTGACCGCCGGCAACTTCGGAGCGGTCTCCATTTTTTTCCAAGTCACCATTGGCTACAAAAAAATATGTGTTTTCGAAATCTGTCAATTAAAATATTCGTGCTCCATTTTTGTCGAATGTACAGAGATCAGATACACTGGTGACCGCCAGCAATTTCGCAGCGGTCGCCATTTTTTTTTCAAGTCACCATTGGTTACAAAAAAATATGTGTTCTCGAAATCTGTCAATTAAAATATTCGTGCTCCACTTTTTCCTAATGTACACTGATTAGATACACAGGTTACCGCCAGCAACTTTGCAGCGGTCGTCATTTTTTTTTCAAGTCACCATTGTTTACAAAAAAATATGTGTTTTAAAAATCTGTCAATTAATATATTTGTGCTCCAGTTTTTTCCAATCTACACGGATTAGATACACAGGTGAACGCCAGCAACTTTGCAGCGGTCGCCATTTTTTTTTTCAAGTCACAATTGTTTACAACAAAATATGTTTTCGAAATCTGTCAATCAAAATATTCGTGCTCTATTTTTGTCCAATGTACAGAGATCAGATACACTGGTGACCGCCAGCAACTTTACAGCGGTCGCCATTTTTTTTTTCAAGTCATCATTGTGTACAAAAAAATATGTGGTTCCTAAATTTGTCAATGAAAATATTCGTGCTCCAGTTTTTTTCCAATGTACAGAGATCAGATACACTGGTGACCGCCAGCAACTTTACAGCGGTCGCCATTTTTTTTTTCAAGTCATCATTGTGTACAAAAAAATATGTGTTCTCGAAATCTGTCAATTAAAATATTCGTCCTCCATTTTTGTCCAAATGGAGACAACTTCGCAGCGGTCGCCAATTTTTTTTCAAGTCGCCATTGTATACAAAAAAATATGTGTTCTCGAAATCTGTCAATTAAAATATTCGTGATCCATTTTTGTCCAAAGTACAGACATCAGATACATTGGTGACCATTGTTTACAAAAAAATATGTGTTCTCGAAATCTGTCAATTAAAATATTCGCGCTCCATTTTTGTCCAAAGTACAGAGATTAGATACACTGGTGACCCCGGCAACTTCGCAGTGGTCGCCATCTTTTTTTAAAGTCACCATTGTGTACAAAAAAATATGTGTGTTCGAAATCTGTCAATTAAAATATTCGTGCTCCAGTTTTTTCCAATGTACACTGATCAGATACACAGGTGACCGCCAGCAACTTTGCAGCGGTCGCCATTTTTTTTTCAAGTCACCATTGGTTACAAAAAAATATGTGTTCTCGAAATCTGTCAATTAAAATATTCGTGCTCCATTTTTGTCCAATGTACAGAGATCAGATACACTGGTGACCCCCGGCAAATTCGCAGCGGTCGCCATTTTTTTGGAGTCACCATTGTGTACAATAAAATATGTGTTTTCTAAATCTGCCAATGAAAATATTCGTGCTCCATTTTTGTCGAATGTACAGAGATCAGATACACTGGTGACCCCGGAAACTTCGCAGCGGTCGCCATTTTTTTTTCAAGTTACCATTGTGTACAAAAAAATATGTGTTTCCGAAATCTGTCAATTAAAATATTCGTGCTCCAGTTTTTTCCAATGTACACTGATCAGATGCACAGGTGTCCGCCAGCCACTTTGCAGCGGTCGCCATTTTTTTTTCAAGTCACCATTGTTTACAAAAAAATATGTGTTCTCGAAATCTGTCAATTAAAATATTCGTGCTCCAGTTTTGTCCAATGTACAGAGATCAGATACACTGGTGACCGCCGGCAACTTCGCAGCGGTCGCCATTTTTTTTTCAAGTCACCATTGTGTACAAAAAAATATGTGTTTTCGAAATCTGTCAATTAATATATTCGTGCTCCAGTTTTTTCCAATGTACACTGATCAGATACACAGGTGACCGCCAGCAACTTTGCAGCGGTCGCCATTTTTTTTTCAAGTCACCATTGTTTACAAAAAAATATGTGTTCTCGAAATCTGTCAATTAAAATATTCGTGCTCCATTTTTGTCCAATGTACAGAGATCAGATACACTGGTGACCGCCGGCAACTTCGCAGCGGTCGCCATTTTTTTTTCAAGTCACCATTGTGTACAAAAAAATATGTGTTTTCGAAATCTGTCAATTAAAATATTCGTGCTCCAGTTTTTTCCAATGTACACTGATCAGATACACAGGTGACCGCCAGCAACTTTGCAGCGGTCGCCATTTTTTTTTCAAGTCACCATTGTTTACAAAAAAATATGTGTTCTCGAAATCTGTCAATTAAAATATTCGTGCTCCATTTTTGTCCAATGTACAGAGATCAGATACACTGGTGACCGCCGGCAACTTCGCAGCGGTCGCCATTTTTTTTTCAAGTCACCATTGTGTACAAAAAAATATGTGTTTTCGAAATCTGTCAATTAAAATATTCGTGCTCCAGTTTTTTCCAATGTACACTGATCAGATACACAGGTGACCGCCAGCAACTTTGCAGCGGTCGCCATTTTTTTTTCAAGTCACCATTGTTTACAAAAAAATATGTGTTCTCGAAATCTGTCAATTAAAATATTCGTGCTCCATTTTTGTCCAATGTACAGAGATCAGATACACTGGTGACCGCCGGCAACTTCGCAGCGGTCGCCATTTTTTTTTCAAGTCACCATTGTGTACAAAAAAATATGTGTTTTCGAAATCTGTCAATTAATATATTCGTGCTCCAGTTTTTTCCAATGTACACTGATCAGATACACAGGTGACCGCCAGCAACTTTGCAGCGGTCGCCATTTTTTTTTCAAGTCACCATTGTTTACAAAAAAATATGTGTTCTCGAAATCTGTCAATTAAAATATTCGTGCTCCATTTTTGTCCAATGTACAGAGATCAGATACACTGGTGACCGCCGGCAACTTCGCAGCGGTCGCCATTTTTTTTTCAAGTCACCATTGTGTACAAAAAAATATGTGTTTTCGAAATCTGTCAATTAATATATTCGTGCTCCAGTTTTTTCCAATGTACACTGATCAGATACACAGGTGACCGCCAGCAACTTTGCAGCGGTCGCCATTTTTTTTTCAAGTCACCATTGTTTACAAAAAAATATGTGTTCTCGAAATCTGTCAATTAAAATATTCGTGCTCCATTTTTGTCCAATGTACAGAGATCAGATACACTGGTGATCGCCGGCAACTTCGAAGCGGTTGCCATCTTTTTTTAAAGGCACCATTGTGTACACAAAAATATGTGTTCGCGAAATCTGTCAATTAAAATAATCGTGCTCCAGTTTTATCCAATGTACAGAGATCAGATACACTGGTGACCGCCAGCAATTTCGCAGCGGTCGCCATTTTTTTTGGAGTCACCATTGTGTACAAAAAAATATTTGTTTTCTAAATCTGTCAATGAAAATATTTGTGCTCCATTTTTGTCCAATGTACATAGATCAGATACACTGTTGACCGCCAGCAAATTCGCAGCGGTCGCCATATTTTTTTGGAGTCACCATTGTGGACAAAAAAATAGATGTTTTCAGAATCTGTCACTAAAAATATTCGTGCTCCAGTTTTTTCCAAAGTACACAGATCAGGTACACGTCCGCCACGTTCTAGATGGACACCGCCTTCAGGTCGACCTGAGGTGCTCAGAGGATCTCATTACATGACTCATATCGCTTCAAAAAATTATGTGCTATACACTGGTTAAGGCAAATGAATTCGTGTTCCAGTTATTTTGAATGTACACAGATCAGGTACGCTGAGGACCCCCAGCCACTTTGTAGCGATCGCCATATTTTTTTTTGAGTCACCATTGTGTACAAAAAACTAGGTGCAATTGAGCAGTGCGGGAGGGGGGGGGAGTCTCCTTACACTAGACCAGACACACATGTCGATNTTCGAAATCTGTCAATTAAAATATTCGTGCTCCAGTTTTATCCAATGTATACTGATCAGAAACACAGGTGACCGCCAGGAACTTTGCAGCGGTCGCCATTTTTTTTTCAAGTCACCATTGTTTACAAAAAAATATGTGTTCTCGAAATCTGTCAATTAAAATATTCGTGCTCCATTTTTGTCCAATGTACAGAGATCAGATACACTGGTGACCGCCGGCAACTTCGCAGCAGTCGCCATCTTTTTTTGAAGTCACCATTGTGTACAAAAAAATCACCATTCTGTACAAAAAAATGTGTTTTCGAAATCCGTCAATTAAAATATTCATGCTCCAGTTTTTTCCAATTTACACTGATCAGATACACTGGTGACCCCGGCGACTTTGCAGTGGTCGCCAATTTTTTTTCAAGTCACCATTGTGTACAAAAAAATATGTGTTCTCGAAATCTGTCAATTAAAATATTCGTCCTCCATTTTTGTCCAAATGGAGACAACTTCGCAGCGGTCGCCAATTTTTTTTCAAGTCGCCATTGTATACAAAAAAATATGTGTTCTCGAAATCTGTCAATTAAAATATTCGTGATCCATTTTTGTCCAAAGTACAGACATCAGATACATTGGTGACCATTGTTTACAAAAAAATATGTGTTCTCGAAATCTGTCAATTAAAATATTCGTGCTCCATTTTCATCCAATGTACAGAAATCAGATACACTGGTGACCGCCGGCAAATTCGCAGCGGTCGCCATTTTTTTTTTGAGTCACCATTGTGTACAAAAAAATATGTGTTTTCTAAATCTGCCAATGAAAATATTCGTGCTCCATTTTTGTCCAATGTACAGAGANAAATTCTAATTCCATTTTTCTTAACAAATTCATGTATCATTTCTAATGGTTTTAAATTCTTGGATACCAGGAATGCATTTATGGTAAATGGTCTAGGGCACCGTAATTTAACCAATTTGTTAATCATTTGTTCCCTTCCTTTGTTATAATGAGGACAATACCAAATTGTATGTTCTATATCTTGTGTCTCAGAGTTATCTCCGCAAATGCATTCCGGGCTGCTTACAAGATTTTTCCTGTACAATGATCCATTAAGATAGTAGTGATTGGCTCTCACTCTATTGACCGAGACAATTAAATCTCTCGGGAGCTTTTGTCCCCAGAACCACGGTTGTTTTTTTTTTCTATTCCAGAAATGTCTAAAATAGTATGTCGCTTTTGGTTTCTGCTCCCTTGTAGATTCACCTAGAATAGTGTTCGTAGTATCTAGCCAACTTTCTGATTTGAATAGAGCTTTAAAGTCTGTGGCAGGAAGTAAAAAAGGTGTTTCACTTTCCTCCGTTGCGTTTTTTGCTAGGAGTCCACCTCCTCATTACCTCGAATCCCCACATGTGCAAGAATCCAGCGAAAAACTATTTCTGTATTAGATCTATTTTCGTTCATTAAATGGTCGTATATTTTTTTAATTTCTAATATATATGGGTTGATGTGTGGGTCGAAACTTATGGATTCCAAACTCTGTATGGCACTGAGGGAGTCCGAAAGAATAAGGTGGTTAAGCTCCTTATGTTCCGAGACTATATCTAGGGCTAGCTTGAGCAAAATACATTCCGCAGTGTAAACTGAACAATGTTTATTAAGTATGATGGAGGTATTTAGGTTTAGATCGGGACAATGGCATGCAGCTCCTACAAAATCCGTGTCCGGGTCTTTACTTCCATCTGTATAAATAACATTCCATCCCTCATATTGATTTGCAAGCTGAGACTCCAGGGCTTTGTCAGGGGAAGGCGAGGATTTAATATCTATACCCAAGTTGCTTGCTGTTTTAATCGATGTAAATACACTATCATACTCATTTATAAATATTTTAAAATTAGAATCCGCTTTCAAGAATTTTTCGAGGGGGAGCACACTGTTGATACACTTCGAAATTAATTTGTCTCGATGTCGCTTGGTTCTTTTTTCTTTATATATCAGAGAGATCGTGTCATATATCTGTGTTAATTTATTGCTAAGGACTTTCATTAAATATGTTTTCGCGAGAAATATGACCCGATCTCTGACATACATTAGTTTTGAGTCTCCAGTCAAAACGTTAGTGGGGGTACTTCGCATAAAACCCAGTGAAAATCGAATGGCCGTAAATTGTATTTCTTCGAAGTTATTAGCGAAAAACGATTTGAAAACGCATAGCTTTTTCTCAAAAACTATTTGATCAATCGGGCTGAAATTTGGCACAGAGATAGTCCTAGTTAAGTACTATAATCTGTCGTCCATTTTATAAGGCAGTGTAATTAATGAAGAATTGTTCTCGACGAGAGTTTGTTCTTGAGTTTATCAAGTTGCTAGTCTTCTCGTGGGAAGCTAATTTCTGGTCGAATATTTTAATATCATCTTCGTGCAATAACTGTTCAGCTTTGATAATTAATATCTTCTAAACTAAACTTTAGAAATTTATGAAAATTATTAAATAAATTGAGGAAGATGCACCCTTCCGAATGAGTTACAACAAATGGAGGGTCAAGTTGGAAGGCTATAGATAATTGAGTAGCAATTACCTTTTCCGGAAATTGCTCATCTCCATGCTATCTCAATTATCTCATCTATTCCGTTACAATTTGAAATTTTTATTCTGACGCTTTTTCGGTTGTCGGTAACCTCAGTTTTACACCACTGAAATATAACCATACTGGGAGGTATACTGTCGGGCTGAATGCATGAGAGGAACCTTTTGTGAGATAGCCTATACACGTGGGATCGTCTGTCTCTTTCTATCTCACTTCGCGTGCGGTCCAAGAGCTAAACCACGTGATGAATCATCCAACTCATAAGTTTAGCCCCCTTTCTGCTAACAGTGCTTCGTTTGGCTTATTATGTGATAATGTCTTACAGTTTCCAGGCATAAAATGATAAATTATGGAAAATATAAACGGTCGAAATTAAATCACAATAATTAAGGAGGAGGTTGGCCGAATGACGAGTCGGAGGCGAGTGCGGGAATCCTCAGAACTATGACACCGCACGTAACGGCCGAATGACAATTAGTAGATTCCGCTCCTAGGACAATAAAGTATTTTCTGACGAATGTGACTTCATAGTTCGAGCCAAAGGCGAGGATTATAATCACGTGACTCGGGAAATATTTCATTGGTCAGCGAGCGAAAGGAACTTTAGGTTTCGAGGCTCGAAAAACGAATTCTAACTGAACGAAATGAGGTTATAATGACGTTTTATCGGTCCTAATAATGTAAATTTTATTTTTTGTCACTGACGTGACAACAGCTCGGTCTTATGGACTGTTTGGGGGCGCCTGAAGTAGTACCTTTAGAACGTGGGTCTATAACAACAGCGAGGCATTGGCGATCGTAAAGTAGATGTGGGAGCCCCCAGTGGTCTCTGAACTAACTACTCTTGGGGGCCAACCAATGAGATCCCTAGCAGTAAACCAATAATGGAGATCAACCAATGAAGTCAAGGAGAATCCAGTGATCTCATTGGTTGGCCACCACGAGTACTTAGTTCAGAGACCACTTGGTGGCTCTCCAAGTCCAAATATTGGATGAAAAATATTAGATACGTATCTTTTTATTTTTGGAAAAAATGAAAAATCAAGAAGTTATAGCCAATTGAAGTATGTTGACACTAGTGATTAATAGTTTGTATATGGGTGACGTCACAATTGTCGACTTTTTCAATCGCCTATAGCTTGTCTATTTCTCATTATTTTTCCAAATAAAAAAATACGTATTCAATTTTTTTCGTTCTGTTTTCATATCCGACGATAAAAAATTTTCATGGAATTCCCCCATTCGATGAATCACCAAAGGCACTCGACCAGTTCGTGAGGAAATCATTGGAGGCGTGTAAGCCTAGCGCCATGTACAACTCGAGCTCCGCGTCGGGCTGTCAGTTGTCGTATATTCAACCGTCGTGTTTTTCTAGGGCTTACAATCATTTATTCAAGAAAATGATTTTCAAAAATTAACAATCAAGTTCACTTATCAAAGAGGAAAGAATAATTATTATTCCCTCGAGATATTTTTTAAGTTGAAGGATGATAGGGCATTACGTACATAAAAAGTAATAAAAATCTGAATAATTATTTTTAAAATTAAGTTTACCCTAAAAAAAATTCAGTGAAAGTTTCAATCACTTTAGGAAGCTTTTGTAGGAGGATAATCGAGTTTAAAATTAACACAGGTTCTAATGAGAAAAAGTGGGAAAAAATTCTACAGGCTTAAAAAAAGGTGATGAAAATCTGAACATTCTTGGGTACACCGGGAAAAAATAGTAAAATTTTTTGGATCAATTTTTACAACCATTAGGAAGCTTCCCGATTTTGTCATAAATTACTTCACACAGCGAGTTACAAAAATTCCCACTCTCGTTCAACGTGCCATCGCTGTACAATTGGTCCAGTCAAATTAGATTTTTAACATCGAAATTAACCAAAGGGCACCAAATTACACCAATCGATAGCTAAAAGTGTAATTATTAATGTTTTAAAAAGTATATGCTCAAATTTGCCGGGGTGATTCACAATTTGTTATAAACAATTGGGAATTGCCGACAGGCCGTCTTCAATCCTAGATATCGTTAGTTAACCTCATCAGATGGGAAAAAAAAAATTTCTTTGTAGCTGAGAAAATGTCCTATCGGGGGGAGTTAGGAACTTATAGCCCACAATGTACCGTTAATTTATTATAAATTATAATAGCAATTTCGGAGCAGTCGGCGCAACGCGTCAGCTGTTACCCTCCCTGCGACAGTGCCATGAATCACGTGATTGGCGCCATGCGCAACTTATTCAAACCTCCTGCTGCGCTCAACGCAATAGCCCTCAGCTGGATTTTTTATGAATATCTCTGAATCTGTGGCTAGTACTCAAATTTTCATTATAAACTTTTTGTAGATCTTTATTTGCTCTATAAAAATGGTTTTGACCAAAATTTTGCTATTCTCCAAAGTTTCCGAGATATTCAATGAAAAATTAACAATATTCAAAATATTTTTCATCCTTCTTCGATACCTCATTTGGGACACATGATTTTTCCTATTTTTTTTCTTTCTTCTCCCAATAGAATTCAGAATTCTCTACCATATATAAAAAACTTCCGAGTGATTCGTATGCAATCCCTAGATAATCCTGATAATGAATTAAAAAAAAATAGAATAACTTGAATTTTTGAAATTACGTTACGTTTTATTTTTTTTTCATCTCTTTTCAGTGATTCTGATAATTTAAAAAAGTTTTGGAGTCCTGGATCTATCTCATTTTATCGTTCTATCCACAGTATAAAGTGAATTTAAACGTATACCTATATGTTATATATATATTTTTCTCAATATGATGAAGAAAAAATGGAAAACATTCACTCAAAACATTTTCATATACGGTAGAGAATGGAACATTTGGCGCTTGTTAATTAAAAATCGGATTAATGGAACCCGAGTGATCCGAGAAATGAAGAAAACAAAGAAAAATTGGCTATTGAGTCATTTGGTATGGAATCCTCCATATCAGTTTTTTGAAACAAATTCACATCTTTCGATGACACTCCAGGTATCAGCAGTATGTCAATAGATTAATGGATATATTCTATTGACTTGATATTCTTATGATTTTCTACACCCAGAGGAGAAGTATATGCTTTTGACAAGTCCCTAGGGCACATTTATATGCGGTTGAATCCACGTTACTTCACGAAAACTGACCTAGAAATACTTGTGGCTGTTCTTGAACGAAAGCTAACACTCTGAGGACTCGACCCGAGACACCAATATTGAAGTTAAAGAGTCAAATTTCTCAAAAAAATCATAAATTGTGAATGATTCGTCAAAAATCGCTAGGCCGAACGAAATATCCCTGGGATAGTAACTGTTACGTCCCAATCGTTTCAACGATGTAACTAGTGGGACACTAGCGCCAATTCAAAAATTAAGCGCCAGGTTTGAGTGCGGGAACGTTGGCCGCCAAAGCTCTGATGAGCACTCCATCGAGATTCAATTTAATAGTTGACAGGATTATTTATGTGGAGCAGGTTGATAGACGAAATAACGTGGACACTGATGATTTAGGGAGCACTGAACACACTTTATTTTAATAAAGTCAAGACTTTAAACGATCAAAGAATAAACTCAATAAAACACTTGTGGACTTAACAAATTGAAGAGAGAAGCAGCAAGCAGAAGGCTTGTGTAGGAACTGAACTATCCTAAACTAAAACTTCCAAGGGTTGGGTCCAACAACCCCCACTAATCTAAGAGTTGCGCACGCAAACTAGGCCCTGAGGAAAGGGAAAAGAGAAAACGGAGAAGCGGAAAAGGAGAAAAGGGGAGTATTTTGCGTCGCAGGTTTTCCTCTTGGAGGGACTCTAGGCCCTCAACCAGGGGAACACAATGAACAAAAGGCACCACACGTGTTGCGCACGTGAGGCCGTAAAACTGTTGATACAAACAGAACTCGAGATCGTGACGAGTGAGGACCGTAACTGTCCAATAAATTCGACCCTAAATTTGACACCTAGAAAAAGTGTTTACTCCACGAGAATTTGGAGAGCTATAAAATATTCTAACAAATCGCAGACCCAAACACTCGAGTCTAAAATTCCATCAACAGTTTATTCTCGCTTAAAAGTTATTGCTTTCCCTTGTTCATTGTACTATTCTCCCTCAATTCTCAACTCCGGATTACGTCTAATAATTTGAATTATTCAAACCTGATTGGAATTTCGCGGACTTAATCAAACGATCTATAGCGCCATCTCTAGAGTCAATGTCGGGACATCACATAACTGTTATGTCCTGGTGAATAACCAAAGTTATTCCCCAGCAATGAGAAGTTGCCGGCGGTCACCAGTGTATCTGATCTCTGTACATTGGACAAAAATGGAGCACGAATATTTTAATTGACCGATTTCGATAACACATATGTTTTTGTACACAATGGTGACTTGAAAAACAAATGGCGACCGCTGCGAAGTTGCCGGCGGTCACCAGTGTATCTGATCTCTGTACATTCGACAAAAATGGAGCATGAATATTTTAATTGACAGATTTCGAGAACACATATTTTTTGTAAACAATGGTGACTTAAAAAAAAATGGCGACCGCTGCTAAGTTGCTCACGGTGTCCAGTGTACCTGCTCTGTGTACATTGAAAATAAATGGAGCACGAGTATTTTCATCGTCATAATTTGAAGACATATTTTTTTCAATCATATAATGATTGGAAAACAAAAAAATAACTAGCGCAAGGTATGTTATGTCCTACCGATATTACTAGGAGGACAGTAGCGCCGTTGATTTTATTTCAGCGCCAAAACTTGAATCTGGATCCGTTAGCCGCTAAACCTCTGAAGAGGACTCCATCGAAGACGACTCGTTGATAATCAGGATAATTGGATTAGGGTTAATTCGTTGAAATAAATCCAGTACACAAGTGCTTAGGAGAGCACATCAAAACTTTATTCCACTACTTCAACTTTTCTTCAACTTCACCGTGATAACATTAACTTTAGAAAACTCTATATTAATAACTTTGAACTCAAGAAAAACTAATTTGAAGAGAGAAGCTGGAGGTTCGCTATATCGAACAGCCACGGTGGGACTGACTTAATCTTAAACTTATTTCTAAGGGTTGGGTCCAACAACCCCCACTTAACGAAAAGTTGCGCACGCAAGCTTTTAACTGAAGCCAAGGCAAAAGTCAAGGCGCAAAAGAAAATAGGGAAAGGGAAAAAGGGGCAAAAGGAGCTGAGGAGAGCGTGTGACGTCACGTTCTGCGTCTTGGGAGGGTCTCAGGCCCTCAGCCTGGCAATACAATGAACAAAGGAGAGCACACGTGTTGGAATAGAGAAAATTTATGATACACAGAACGGAGATTTTATGACTCTAACTGTCATTCTGTTGAGTGAGTATTTTTCTTTCGAGATTTGGGTTTTCGGAAAATGTTTACGTGACGAATTTCAAGAGTTGTAAATAATTGAAACAAAGCTCAAGTGTTTGACATTTATGTTTTCTGTAACGGTTTTTCTCACGCCCGTGAAGTTATTTCTCTTCCCTTGTTCATTGTGCTGTGTTCTTTCTTTTATTATTTCTCATATTTTATTTTGAATTTAATTAATTATTCGATTAATTTGAATCTCGCGGACTATTACCGTTAATAAAAAGCGCCATCTATAAACTTGGACCTCAGGACATCACAGGTATATCTCATTCGCGACCTTATTTGGACCTTGGAGTCATTTTTTTTCAATAGGCTTTATATTTTCGAGAATTTCTCATCAATCATCTTCAAGCACATAAAAAACACATAATTCTAGTCTACAGTATCACGCTGTAATCACCAGTTCTATTCTACTCACCCCCAAATTGAATTTTCCCCTAGATAAGTGGTTTTTCTCAAACGGGCCTCTTTACCCCATTCTCTCCCCCCTTGTCTTGAAGCACGTAAAAAACACATAATTATGGGCCGATGTATAGAGGTATTATCACTTATCCAGGTTTTTTAACCCCTAAATGAATTTTCCCCTAGAAGGGCCATTTCTCCCAAATCAGCCCCCCTCCTGCCTGCTCTCCTTCGCTAGCCGAAAGCACGTAAAAATCACATAATTATGGCATAATTTTTTTTTCAATCATCCCTTATTTTGCACCCCCTACCCTTAACTCCAGAAGGGTTGGAGCACCAATTTTTTTTGGTACGGCGGCCATATTGGGTGGTTTGAATCCGTGCGTTCCTGACGTCTGGCAACAGTCCGCTCAAGTGACTACTCGGACCGAATTTACGAGGTTATATGGAACACATGTGCAGTGTTGCCGTATGATCATTAGAAGTTAGACCAACGAGAGTCAAGTGTGAAATTGAATAAAATATTGTTCACAATATTCATTGAAGAAATTCCTGAAAAAATGTATTCGACAATGAAAAATCCGAAAAAGTATGGGGACGGCAAGATTTTCGACAAAACTGAAAACTTGCTTGAAAAAAAGTTGCCAATTTGAACGAAGTACTTGGATATCCTTAAGGTTGTCAAGGATCATTCATCCAAAATTTTTGGGAAAAAAAATCGTTTTTTGTCATGAAGTATGAGTGGGATTGGTCTTAATATTTGCAAAAAATATTAATTCTTATGCCTTTATTTTTTGAAAGCACATTGGGATCCATTCAGAAGCCTACTACCAATGAAATTGGTAGAAATAAAAAAATGAAAAAAAAATACGTGGAGCGTAGCAATCATATGTAATTTGTCAAATGGCTTCTGTCGCACTGCTTGTTTGAAAAGATTCCTAAACTCATAAACAATGAATTTTCTCTCGAAAATGTTCCTGTAAAAAATAATTTTTTTAAATCAAAAGGAAAAAATCTGAAATAAGTAATTCCCCATAATCTTCCGCAGGTACAACGAATTCGAGACGAAAAGTGACATCGGTCGTATGCGAAAATACCACAAAGACAAAGAGACCAACCCCTCAGTCCTCGCAAGATCGGACGTAGTAATAACGACCTACGACACCCTAAACCGAAACTACACAACCTCCCACCAAGTCCTCTTCAAGGTCCACTGGAGGCGAGTAATCCTGGACGAGGCGCACGTGATCAGGAACCCAAAATCTATAAAATCAATTCGCATAGCTGAGTTAACCACCGACAAACGTTGGTGTCTGACAGGCACCCCAGTCCACAATAAAGTCGGCGATCTCTACCCCATCATGAGATTCCTGGACCTGGAGCCATTCAACGATCAACGTATCTTCAACAAGTGGATCGACAACAACGACAAACTGGGAACAAAACGTCTCTACTGTGTCATGGAGTGCGTGATGCTGAGGAGGATGAAGGAGGGACTAATTTCCTCAGGATCAATGCCCCAACTCCCCCTGAAGACCCTCAGAACGATTGATATTGTCCTCGTCCAGGAGGAAAGACTGGTCTACGATAAAGTCATGACCCACTCCAAGACACTTTTCATCCAGTTCCTCCACCAGAGAGAGCAGAGGGCAAGGACTAAGGAGTTGGGGGTCAGCTACCAGCACGACTACCGAACGTACACATTATCAAAATCCCAAAAGAGGTTCCTAAACAGAAGAGGAATCATCGAACATCACCACATCCTGACGTTGATTTTAAGACTGAGGCAGATCTGCTGTCATCCAGCATTGATCTGGCAGATGCTGGACAAGAACGAATTCAAAGATGCTGAGTTGGAGGAGATGGAGAACCCTGCACCCTTGCAGCAGGTCATCAGGCAGACTGATAGCTTCATTCTGAATCAAGTGAACCCGGAGGATGATAATGAGGAGGATGATGGGGAGATCGGAGTGGACGAGAGGATTGTCGAGGACGATCGTCTCCTGAGTTCTGAGAATCCTGTTTTCAGGAGGGAGAGAAAGTCGTCGAAGATGGTAGCAATCCTGCAGAAGGTCGAGGACATCATGAGGAATGAGGAGAAAGTGGTTATTATCTCTGATTGGGTGGAGTATCTCACGCTCATTGGAGAGCATTTGGTGCAGATCCCAGGGGTTGACAAGGATTCGTTCAAATTCTATACTGGGAATACCAAGGTTTCTGCGAGGGATAGGATTGTCGAGTGCTTCAACACAGAGCCAAACCCGAAGATTCTTCTGCTGTCGTTGAGGGCTGGGGGACAGGGGCTGAATCTGACTGCTGCTAATCATGTGATTCTTGTGGATGTTCACTGGAATCCACAGTTGGAGGTCCAGGCGCAGGACAGGATTTATAGGATTGGGCAGACTAGGAATGTCTTTATTCACAAGTTTATATGTCGGGATACGATTGAGGAGAGAATTGTTGAGCTCCAGAAGAGGAAACTACAGATTGCTGAGAATGTACTCTCGGGGACTCAGGGAGGGGCCTCCGGGCTGGGAATCGAAGAACTGAGGTCGTTGTTCAGTCTGTGAGGATGAGAAACACCTGGTGATTTTTTTTTTAATTTCTTTTTTACCTAATTACAGAGATCAGACAGCAGAGAAAATTGTCTGCTAGTAGAAAGTATGTTGATGACTTTTTTCAATTTTTGTTTTAAAAAATGAAGAAATAGAACAATTAGAGGAATTTTTAATGAATCCAGAGTAAAAAGCACTTGTAAATATTCTTTTCCTTTTATTCGTTCGAGAAATAGATGAAAGATTAGTTTTTTTGAAGGTAAAGCTAATTTTCTTATTTATCTGGAGAGTTACTAGGAATTGGAATGATTTTATAAGGGAATGTACATTACAAATTTCTCTAGATTGTTTTTCTTTAACACTTCATGATATCAATATGATGTTTTCTTTCGTTTTTTTTTACCTGTGAACAGTGTAAAACATTTAATTATTTATTAGACTAAGTGCTGAGTGATTGTTGCTGAGGTGATGTCAGATAATTATAATGTTGTATCTGTCTGATAAAAGTTCTGAACTAGTGGTTGAGATGAACCACTGCTACTGTTTATGTTGAAAATTCTATAATGAAACAATATTAAAAAATATTCTGGGAAATTAGAGATAAGTTATAAAGTCCATGCCTGAACGACTGAGAAACGGTACCAGTGGGCCCTAATGATTAATAATTAACGTAAAAAAGTATACTTTCCTGAATGTGTTATACGTTAATAAATCTTATGTTATTCAGTCTTTGTATTCTTGTTCTCATCGAGAAGAACAGATTCATCTCAAAATATAAATAAATATCAGTGTTGTGATAGCTGTAAGTTTTATTGAGAGCATGAAAATTATCAAAAATTTCCCTTTTGTTGATTTCCCTGAGAAGATTACAATTATTTTTGAAGCAGAGTCTGAGCAAAACATTAAAAAAGGAAATTGATGAATGAAGGAGGGAACTGGAGAAATATCAATGTTATCGTTTCATCAGCGAATGAGTATTGTCTGCCAGGGAATTTATTTTTCTACTGAGCATGCGAGAAAAATTTTGAATTCAATCATAAAATCCAGTCTATTATCAACTAGTGACTCAACATATCTCAGATTGTTTATTCCCTTTTTTATTTATCCAGTTTATGATTTAAAATCGTTATTAATAATTTTAATCAATCCTTTTTTTCTGCGAATGCATTCTGCATTCTATTTTTGCTTCCGAATGAACGCTTTGTAATCGTTGAAATGTAATTTTTGGAGTTTTTGTGTTATATCGACCGATTATGGTGCGAAAATGCAATTTTTAGACCATGTCCGTACGTATGTGTGTGGTCAAGTTTTTCTTTAATTATTCACTATATACTATTTCTTCACAATGTCCGTAAACGGCGTTTGACGGACGCAAATTCCTTCATAGTCATAGAACCTTTTCTGTTCTTCTCTATAGAAATCCTACTCCGATCAAGATTGCTGATCCACTATTGCAAATCAAGTGGCCTCCCTCGTTTGCCGGTAAAGAATATTTGGAAATTGGTGAAAATTTAGCGATGAAGTATGACCTACCTAGACTTTCCATCGAATAAGCAGAAGCGGTCTCATCACCCAACGGAAGAAAAATGTGCGGTTGCTGATTCGCCAGACTTGCATTTATACATTCATCTATACTAGGCGTAATAATTGATCCCAAAGGATGTTTCATTAAAAAGATTTATCAATTTTAAGAGACTGAATTTTATTTGAATTGAAGTATCAGTGTCTAAAACTCTTTTCAATATTTCCTAGCAGCAGAATCATCTAACAGTGAAAAAAATGTCGAACCTTGGACCGTGAAATTAAGTACAATGTCCAAGTCAACAAGTCATCCAAGTCCATTGTGTATGCGAGAAAAAATTTGTCCAACGATTTCTAAGGAATAAACGATTCAATTTATTGTTTTCTCACGCAATCTATGCATTTCCATGTAACTTTGTTTTGATTAGATTTTGAACAACATTGTCTCAGCGGTTTGTTAGATTTTTCAATAAATTTGGTAAAAAAAAGCTTCGAAAAATAATTTTTTTTTTTATAAATTCGATTATTTCTTCTGGAAAAACGACAAGATTAATTTATTCTCATCATAGTTGACGCGGTCTTGTATGACCAAGGCTGGAGTGAAATTCCAGCAAAATCGCCTGTGCGGTTGTAGAGTTATTCGAATATAAATTTCAGGGTGTCCAGCAAAAAGTTTCTTCGAAATATCCTGACTATATGTAGACTCTTAGCTGACCAAACTAATTTTATTCCCTGACTACAGAAAATATTCATAAAGATTTAACGGAAGGATGGAGCGAAACGATCATGAATGTCAAACGGTAAATTCTTTTTTGTTGACATATGTGATTAAATGAATAACGATGAGATAGTGAAATGTAGATTTAGCGCCATTATTAATTAGAAAGATAATCAGAGTGTGATTTTTTTTTGGCAGTGTCTATTCGCACGCTCCGCGGTAAATTTTACCGTGGATCCACGGTAGATTCTCACTAACATCTTGTCTAACATCTCCGCTATGAACTCTGGTTTTGAACTCTGGATCCAGAGTTGAAAACCAGAGTTGTGCCAACATTGTCCAGTGGGGTCTAGGAGTCTCCCCTGGTTAAAAAATTATCCTTAGAATCATTTGTACGCCATTTCGAGACGCACTCTTTCATTCGGGCCAAAAAAAACATTCACATCTTGTCTGTGATATCTCTGCTATGAATTCTACTTTTCTATCCACGGTCAAAGTTACCGTGGAGCGTGTGAATAGACACTGCCTTTTTTTTTACTAACCATGAATATGGTATTAAAAATCGTTTGTACACCACTATAAATTACAGAAGTAATAAGAATTTGATGGTTTTTATTGATAATTAATGTCGTGGAGAAAATATAATTGACGGAATATTATTTTTCTGCCGATCTCCGATGCATATTAAAAAGTTAAAAAATATTGAACGCAATCAATTGCACCTTGTGTTTCAAGGTGGATTGTCATTTGTCGAATGACTTGTGAACGAAAAAAATTCCGAAAATGTATACATGTGAGGAAAATAAATTTCGAGTTTTACTTTTTCGAGTTCAAGGACACTGTCATAATTCTCTGATGTCTCCCGGACTTTTCCAGCCCAATCAAATTTCCTAATAATTCCCAGTATTGGAGATTTCCATGACCACTGAGCACCGCGAATTTTTCTGAATTTTCCAACTTGTTCTTCTGATAAATCAACATTGATTTTTTGATTCTGAAATCTTCGATTTTTTTTCAGCGAAAAAAAAAATCAAACCTAGGACCGTGAGTTTAAATGCAATGTCATCCAAGAAATTTCCGAGGCTATACCATGTTGTCATCACATACTTCATAAAACGTCATTTTACGGACACGAAGTGTCCAAAAATGAACAATTATATTTTCAATTATATTTTCTCCACCACGAAGTGCCCGTAAAATGACGTTTTATGGATTGTGTGATGAAAACATGGTATAGCCTCGGAAATTTCTTGGATGATATTGCATTTAATTTCAAGGTCCAAGGTTCGATTTTTTTTTCGCTGAAAAAAAATCAAATATTTCAGAATCAAAAAATCAATGTTTATTTATCAGAAGAACAAGTTGTAAAATTCATAAAAATTCGCGGGGCTCAGTGTTCATGGAAATCTCCAACACTGGGAATTATTAGGAAATTTGATTGGGCTGGATTGAAAATGAAATGAAAAATCAGAGAATTATGACAGTTTCCTTGAACTCGAAAATAGAATAGAATAGAAAATATTCGGCTGGTCACTTAAAGCGCCCGGAGTCACCTAAATCATACGATCTTTTGTAACTTCCGCCTTAGTTTCGGTCAGTCACACAGCCCCAACCCTGTGTTTCTCACTAGGCTAATAAGGCTGGTGACAGCCGCTTGTTGTAAGTCCTCTGGTTCCAGGAAAGCCTGGCCTCAGATTTTATAGCGACGGAGTGCTAATAGGGGGCATTCACATAAAATGTGGATGACGCCCTCCTTATCGCCTCCGCACAGTCGGCAGTCTTCTTGTTCTGCAAGTTTCATCTTGAACAGATGAGCTCTGAGAGCTGTATGACCCGTAAGGAGCCCTACTGCCACCCTCAGATCCCCTCTGTGCAGTTCCAGAAGCTTTCTGGTCCTAACTCTTAGTTGCCCTCTCATAAGCAGTTTCGCTTGTCTGCAGGTCGCACCTTTCTCCCAACGCGTGACATGATCTTGCTGGAAATGATCTGTAATAAGAGTTTTTCCCACTGCGAAGGGCATGCCAAGCAGGCCGTGTGAGGGCACACTTTCTGTACCCTCCTTGGCCAGCTTATCTGCCTCTTCATTACCCAGAATCCCATGGTGACCTGGCACCCAGGTTACGGTGACCCGGTTGTTTTTACCCAGTGTGTCCAATGCCTGCATGCATTCCCACACCACCTGTGACTCTGTAGTGGGTTTTTCCAGGGCGTGTATCGCCGCCTGGCTGTCACTGCAGATGAATATTTTCATCTTTTTTGTGTCTCTCGCGTTCAGATACTCTGCACACTTAAGTATGCCCAGCATCTCTGCTTGAAAGACGGTTGAATGATGGCCCAGCGGAAAACTCTCTCCGAAGCCATCTTTCAGACGGTAGATGCCTGCCCCAAAACTTTCATTGAAGCCAGAGCCGTCCGTAAACCAGTAGTCCTCTCTTGGTCCTGGTTTACGTTTCGAGTCTAGCCACTCCTGTCTGGGTGGTATACTCGTTCTGAAAGTTTTCCTGATCTGATACTTCCTAGGAATCCTATCCGTCTTACCTATGAAGGGTCGATCATTGATTAGGCTAAGCCTTGTATGGCCTTGGCCCGTCATCTTCCATTCTAGTTGGCACCTTAGTCTATATGCAGTTGTGGTAGCACAACTCACAACCCTAAGGTCGAGGGGTGGGATACTGAGTGCTATTTCTAGCGCCTCAGTAGGTGTCGATTTCATGGCTCCTGTTGCAGCCCTCAGGAAGGTTCCCTGTAGGCTTTTCAACAGGTTCCTTGTTTCCGTCTTACTCACCCTCGGCCACCAGACGACCGCAGCGTATAACAGTCTCGGAAGTAGAACTATTTGGTAGAGCCAGAGCATCATTTTAGGATTGAGTCCCCATGTCCTGCCCACAGCTCTCCTGCATGCCCACATAGAGGCAAACACTTTATTTCTCTGAGTACAGATATGTTCTTTCCAGCTGAGTTTATTATCCAGGAGGACACCCAGATATTTCACTCTGCTGGTGTAGTTAATCTCCGAGCCATTTAGCTTCAGAGGTTGGATCTTTTCCAGTTTATAATTTCTGGTGAAAACCAGGATTGTTGTTTTGGCTGGATTTACCGATAGGCCAGTTACCCTGCACCAGTCCTCAATGATATTGAAGGCTGTTGCCATCAGGTCCCTTAGCACCCTCAGAAATCCGCCTTTCACAACAACTGCCACATCATCGGCGAAACCGATGACGTGGAAGCCGGCCTCACTTAGTTGATTTAGAAGTCCATCTACAACCAGGTTCCATAGCAGGGGCGAGAGAACTCCCCCCTGCGGACAGCCCCTAGTCGGACGTCCCTCCACACATACCCTCCCATGTCCTGCCGACAGTCTTCTGCTTTTCAGCATGTTTTGTGTCCAAGCAATGATAGTCTTGGACACCTGTCGTTCTTCCATGGCTTTTTCTATAGCCGGATTCGAAGTGCTATCAAAAGCCCCCTCAATATCCAGAAAGGCGCCTATGGCAAAACCCTTGACCGCCAGTTGTCCCTCAATCAGTCCCACCAGGTGATGTAAGGCGGTATCTGTTGATCTTCCCTCTCTGTATGCATATTGACAGGGGGAGAGGGGTCTGTCAGCCAAGGGCCCGGCCTTGATGTGTCTATCCACCAGCCTCTCCAGGGTCTTCAGGATGAAGGATGTGAGGCTTATAGGACGGAAGTCTTTTGGTTTTATATAACCGGTTTTTCCCGGCTTGGGAATGAATACTATCCTAGTCTCATTCCACACACTAGGGACATGTTTCAGGGCTATACTAGCTCTGAGTATCTTGGTTAGGGGTCCCGTGATAGTCTCTATCCCTTCCTGTAATAGGGCTGGGTAGATCCCGTCTGGTCCCGGTGCCTTGAAGGGTTCAAAGGTTTTGATGGCCCACTTGACCCCCCAGGGCTGCACTACTTTATTTGCCAATGCCCAATCATGGGTTTCGTAGACATCCCTCTGATTTTGCATTGTTTCTTTATCTCTCTCCTGGGCCTGTATGAAGCCTGGAAAGTGGGTGTTCATTAGGAGTTTCAGAGTCTCTCCCATGGTTTCCGTGTGGCTGCCATCTGGTGCCTGTAGGCTCCCTAGATATGGAGTCTTGTTTGTTCCAAGGATTTTTGCCAGCCTAGAGGTCTCCGATTGACTCTCCACATTGCTTGTGAAAGCCCTCCAGCAGTCCTCTTTGGCTGCCTTTATTGCCTTGTTATAATCTGCGAGCAAGTCTCCGTAAGTTTTCCATGCGTCTTCCTTACGGGGGCCCGCTCTCATGTTCTTAGCTTTGTTAAAAGCTTTTCTAGCTTTGCCCCTCAGCCCACCGAGCCTCTCTGACCACCAAGGAGTCTCAGTGGGCTGCCCTTTCGGGATAAGCTTGCAGTTTGTCTCGAAGGAGTCCATGATGGCCTGGTTTAGGGCAATCGAAGCCTCCTCCAGCTGCTTTTTGTTGTTAAATCTGAGGATGATATCCCTAAGATTGTCAGATAGGCTTTCTCGGTAATTTCCCCAGTTTGTTCGTCTTGGGTTTCTCACCCATACCGTTTCTTTTACTGTGTGGATGGACATTCTTATGGTTTGATGATCGGGCGCTGAGAAGTCCGTCGAGACCCTCCAGTCTCCATTCATGTCCGCCACTCTATCCGTCCCCAGAGTGATATCTATGACCTCCTGTCGTCTCCGATCTATGAAGGTAGGTTCTGACCCCCTATTAAGGATGTTTAGACCGGCCCCCATTATGAATTCCTGGAGGCTTTCCCCCCTGCCGTTAATGCCGGTGCTCCCCCATGCTACATGGTGCGAGTTGGCATCACAACCTAGCAGGAGTTCAAGTCCCCTTTCCTTCACATGGTTGCATAGGTCCTTTACTTTTTTCGAAGGAGGTGGTTCAGCCGAGTCATAGGGCATGTAAACTGACCCTACAACCAGGCTCATTTCCTCGCCTTGTCCCAGGCCCAGATCCACTTGTGCCACAGCCAGGTCTCCCTCACTAGCCTGTGAACAGAAGAAAGAGTCTAGTCCTTTAATAACAATGCAAGATCTAATTTTCTCCTGAGTGTTTGCGTGATAGATTCTGCCACAACCACTGAGGCCCTTAATAGCATTGTCTACTATCCATAGTTCCTGGATCATTGCTATGACAGTCTGCATCCCAGATAACAGCCTGACTAGAGTAGCCGAGGCTGCTTTGCTGTGGTGCAAATTTATCTGTACAATGTGCACCCGGGTTGCAGCCATAATGATGACTACTTTCCTGGTACCTCTATGTACCCTTCTTCTGACTTTCACCACGGTCTTTCGCAAGCAGCTTGACAGTAGCTTTTTGAATCCCGCAGTGCAGTCTGAAGTTGCAGGCTTTCAGAACAGAGAGTGATCGGTCGTCTATCAGCGCAACGAAGTGGGCACTTTTCGCGTCCCTACTCTCACTGCCCCGAGCGACAACCCACTCTCTGGCCTGCAGTCCTGCATTTTGTTTCTCAAGGAAGCACAGTGCTTCTTGAGCGGTTAGATCTGGGTCTTCCACGTGTAGTACAACCCTGTGCTTCTTGGAAGGCTCCGAGGCTGGGACCACACGTACAGTAAATCCAGCTATTTTGTTTTCGGGGAAAAGGCTTTTCAGCCAATTTCCCGTTTCCTCATCAGTGCAGTACACCATTGCCACACCTTCTCTTTCGCAGACACCGTTGAAGGTGGGTGCTTTCACCCAGTCAGGTAACGTTAGAATGGCCCCCTTCAGGAGTTTCTTCACCTCCGTTACCTCTTCAGTGCCCAGTTTCTGATCCGGATATGACTCCGGCATAACTGCAAACTTGAATGAGCTCGTAGTGTTCTGAGCATATGTGCCCTGATCCTGCGTTCTCATTCTCTTTTCTTTCGGTCTGACTGAGGGGTTTGGCGTAGTACGCTCCGATGGAAGGCGTTTTATTGCCTTCCTCATAGCCCCCTCCCCTCTCCCCTCATCGACCTTGGCTGCTGCATCCGCCAAGGTGGCAATCGCCCCCGAGGTTTGATGCAGCTTCGCTCTCTTGCGACGTCTTCTCTCGGCTCCACTCAGTCTGACCCGATTCACATCGGTACCAGACTGGTCAGCCTTGTCAGACTTCGTGTGTTCGCCATCGCTGGCCCCACCCGAAGTTGCTTTTTCAATATTAAGATTTTTTAAATTGGTTTCCATTTTAGTCCCACGAGTACCGCGGTTAAGCGTTTTCACCTGGTGCATTGCCGCGATTGCCCAGGGCTTGGCTTGTCTCGGGTGGGTTACACCCAAGACTACTCTCAGAGGTCGCCCAGGTTTCTGAGAGGCACCGTTAGCGACACAGCTCCCCCTGTGCCACGCATCCTTAGGCACGGTATGGCCGAGGCCATGGCTTACGCCGCTCACACACGTGGATTGGGTGGGCTCCTCTTAGCGACCGCGGGCAGCGGTAGTCCTTAAGACCTCCACCACCCGCGGCCGAGCCCCCTCACTACGACAAAGTAACCCAGTAGAGGGGGTTGAACTCAAAAAAGTAAAACTCGAAATTTATTTCCTCCACATGTATACATTTTTCGGAATTTTTTTAGTCCACAAGTCATTCGACAAATGACATCCCATCTTGAAACATAAGATACAAGTAATTGCGTTCAATAGTTTTCAAGTTTTTGATATGCCTCATCGGAAATCGGCAGAAAAATAATATTCCATCAATTATATTTCCTCCACCACATTAATCATCAATAAAAACCATCAAATTCTTATTACTTCTATAATCTATATTGGTGCACAAACGATTTTTTAATAACATATTCATGGTTAGTGAAAAAAAAATCACACTCTGATTATCTTTCTAAGCAATAATGTAGCTAAATCTACATTTCATTATCTCATCATTGTTCATTTAATGCCATATGGCAATAAAAAGTATTTACCGTTTGACTTTCATGATCGTTTCGCTCCATCCTTCCGTTAAATCCTTATGAACATCTGTAGTCAGGGAATGAAATTCGTTTGATCAGAAATGAGTCTATAGTCAGGGGATTTCGAAGAAATGTTTGCTGGACACCCTGAAATTCATATTCGAATAATTTGTAACGTATTTCGCCCCTTTGCGGAAATGGAACGAAAATCCGCAGCCCTCGACGTCCAAATTCAAAACTAATAATTGGGCGCCAGATCGTTTTTCCGCAAATGAACAAAAATCAAAATCAAATTTCGATCCAATAACAAATGGCAGAACAGCAGCCGACAGCTCTATATATCATCCGCGGAGGCGGCTGGGTCCAAGATGCTGCTACAATTTAAATTCTGAAACGACTGGGTTTCCTANTCTCTCCCGTTAGATGTCTCCCATAGGGGGGATTTCAGATAGTTTAGGCACACATACATGCAAAGGATACTGAAGGTAATCTCCGAAGGGTCAAGCCGAAGGCACAGACTTAAAATAACGAATTATCGTACGGGGAAAAATAATAATTTAATTTAAAAAAGCTAGGAGTTAGATTATAAATGCAATAATAAAACCCTGTCTTGATCCTCAATCTGGCCCTCCGAACTTGGGAAAAAATTAACAAACAAATTAAATAAAGACAAATGACTCGACACAACACAACTTTCTACCTCTGCGATATGTCAGAGAATAAACTACTATACTAAAGCAGTGATGCCAGACGTGGGTCCCACAGGTCCCCTACTCATCGCTCGAGTACCACTACGCAGTCTTTAGAGCGCCGAGCGCCTGGCGCTCCGTTTAAATCGTTTGAATTTGATCGACAACGGCATGACTTTTTATTCCACTTGCTTCAATGGACGTTGGGAAGGAATAAATGTTTAAAATAAATTTACTAAATATTAGACGATGTAATGATTGAACTTCTCGTGATCAATAGACCAAGGGTTAAATGTCACAAGGATCAAATTTCGCAACTGTCTATTGTCACAACGGTTACAAGAGAATGATGAAATTTTACAAAGGTTGAATGTTTCAGTGGTCAAACTCCACAAGAGTCGAACATCACGAGGGTCACAAGGAGATAGTCAAATTTGACGAGAGTCAATGCCGCGAGGGTCACAAGGGGATAGTCAAATTTCACAAGGGTCACAGGGGTCACTAAAGTGTGGTCAAATTTCACGAGAGTCAAACCTCGCGAGGGTCACAAGGGAATATTCAAATTTCACGAAAGTCGAAGGTTGCGAGGGTCAAAAGGGGATAGTCAAATTTCACAAGGATCACAAAAGGATGGTCAAATTTCACGAGAGTCAAACGTCACGAGGGTCTCGCGGAGACGGTCAAATTTCACGACGATCAAATAGTTCCTACGCTAGCCCTGTTTCTCTATGCACAACCGAATTGAATAAATGTTTCTATTGGAATTTACATTACCGGTGATGTTGAATCTGAATCCGAAGTCGGGTTTTGCAAGTTGTGGTCAACTTTTCTTATTTATAACAATTCAACGTTTAAACCATGATATCACGGAAACGGTTGCAGATAGATAACAAAGTTTCAAACAAAAAATTTAGAAAATATAAAAATACACATTTTTTGTTGTATAACTTTGTTCCCTAACTATAATAGATAACGAGTAATCGGGGGTGGGAACGAAGCGGGCCGTGCATTACCCCCTGCGCGAGGTGTCGGCGGTAAACGCGTGGACCGCCTACGATCTCACTTAATGGGCTATATCTCTGCAAATAATGGAGATATGACAAAACAACATAACATTAAATCTATGTAGTTTTTATGAGTGAACTAGTTTGATGTTAAATTTTTTTCCGTATCGAACCATTTACTCACGAAACGGTATTAAAGAAAAATGTTGAATGTAATTTGCCTTATAATGCAGCAAA
Source organism: Diachasma alloeum (assembly GCF_001412515.2). Taxonomy (NCBI): domain Eukaryota; kingdom Metazoa; phylum Arthropoda; class Insecta; order Hymenoptera; family Braconidae; genus Diachasma; species Diachasma alloeum. Next base: position 132,235 of record NW_021680534.1, on the reverse strand, counting down.
AGAGCGTAAAGATTCCATTAACGGCTAGGTGTAGAGAAAAATTTACGAAACATACTTATATGTAAAATATGATGCCGAACATTTTTTATCTGCAAAATTTTTCTCCATCTCAATCGAGTTTGCAGATATACGCATCGGAGCACCCCGACACATCGCGGGCTAATGCGCCGCCCGCTCCACTCCCACCCACGTAACTCTTTATCTATAATAGTTGGGGAAAAAAGTTTCAAAACAAAGAATGTGAATTTTGACATGACAAACAGATTTTGTTTGAAACCTCTTTCCCTATCCACAACCATTTCCATGATATAATGGTATAACAATTAAGCATTTACTTAATTTCGTAGTGCATACAGAAACAGGGCTAGCGTACGGACTATTTGGCCCTCATGAAATGTGATCTTTTCGTTGTGACCCTCGTGACCGCATCAAATTTGACTTTCCGCTTGTGATCCGCGTGATGTTTAATACTCATGAAGTTTGACCATTGCAATATTCACCCTTTGAGCAATTTAATCATTTCCTTGTGACTTTCGTGATGTCTGATCCTCGGGACATTTGATCATCTCCTTGTGACCCTCATGAAATTTGACCCTCGCGAAATTTGACCTTCCCCTTGTGACCTTCATGATCCTCGTGATGTTTGACCCTCGTAAGATTTGACCATTCCCTTGTGACCCTCATGAACTCGTAACGTTGACCCTCCTGAAATATGATCTTCTCCTTTTAATCATCGTGACCCTCATAATGTTTGACCCACGTGAAATTTTACCATCTCCTCGTGATCCTCGTGAAATTTGATTTTCCCTTGTGACCCTCGTGAAATTTGACGATCTCCTCGTGACCCTCGTGAAATTTGACTTTCCCTTGTGACCTTTGTGAAATTGGACTATCCTCTTATCACCCTCGTGACCCTCGTGATGTTTGAACTTTTTGAAAATTGACCATTCCTTAGTGACCCTCGTGAAGTTCGACCATTGTAACATTCAACCTTTGTGAAATTTAATCATTCCCTTCTGACCCTCTTGAAATTTGATCATCTCCTTGTGACCCTCGTGAAGCTCAACCCTCGTGTAATTTCACCTTCTCCTTGTGATCTTCGTGATCCTTATGATATTTGACCCTCGTAATATTAAACCTTCGTGAAATTTAATCATTCCCGTGTGACCCTCGTGAAATTTGACCATTGCCTTGTGATCCTCATGAAGTTTGACGTTAAGTTAATATAGGGTCACAAGGAAATGCAACGTTTAAACATGTTAATATCCTTAAAATTGGAGAAATCTGAGTTGAAAGACGACTTCAAGTTTTTAGATCTTAAGTGGATTCCAATAAATCAGGAATAAGGACCATTAATCGATAAATTAATACGTCGAATCCTGTCAAAATGGTCTTTTAATTTTTAATACGTCATATTCATTTGTTTTCGGTTTGAAAGATTATTTCTGACATAAAATTTGCCGGGTTTCAACTGCGGGAGTTGCGTATGCCCAGTGGCAGTGGGTGCGCGGTAGAGTTGCGCACGAATATCCCATGCGCCGGAGAGCTGCGCACGAAAATCCAACTAAAGACCGTATGAGAATGGTCCTGACTGGGTACCCCCACTCTTTCGAGTTGAGGCATGTGTCGATGTTTAGTCCAGTCGGAGCGCGTCGGAAAAAGAGGTTTGTTGTCGATTTTTCGTCATAAGTTACCGATTTCGATGATTTTTTTTTAATGCTCAGAATAACGCGCAGATCAAATGTGATCAAGTCCCAAGGTGTGGTTTTTGATTATTAACAAAATCCCCCTTGGAGCGGTCACTTTGGATTAAAATATCTCGGAAACTATTGAGAAGTGATCGAGACATGCAGCGGTGAAGATTTAGATAATTTCGAGACGAACAGAATGGTTTTTGACTCATGTCTCTATCACCAATAGTTTTCGAGATATTACCATTTATTTGTCGAGACGCGCGAAACACCNCCCGCAGAACAGTCGCCTCTAACTAGGGTCCACTGTATTGAGAAGTGATCGAGACATGCAGCGGCAAAGATTTAGAAATGAACAATAATTTCGAGATGAACAGAATGGTTTTTGACTCATGTCTCTATCACTAATAGTTTTCGAGATATTACCATTTATTTGTCGAGACGCGCGCAGCACCACGCGCTCCGTCTTAAGCAAATGGCTGTAACTCAGCCAAAAATCGATATTTCAACTTTTTTTTTTAAATTCAAGACTTTATGTGATTGTCGTGCTCTGAGATTTTTTTTCGATTTTTCACGTCATTTTTCATCAAGTAATGTAGGAAACCCCCTTTACTGGGTTCCCACTTTGTCGTTAGTGAGGGGGCTCGGTTGCGGGCGGTGGAGGTCTTAAGGACTACCGCCGCCCGCGGTCGCTAAGAGGAGCCCACCCAATCCATGTGTGTGAGTGGCGTAAGCCATGGCCTCGGCCAGACCGTGCCTAAGGATGCGTGGCACAGGGGGAGCTGTGTCGCTAACGGTGCCTCTCAGAAACCTGGNGTCGCTAAGAGGAGTCCACCCAATCCATGTGTGTGAGCGGCGTAAGCCATGGCCTCGGCCATACCGTGCCTAAGGATGCGTGGCACAGGGGGAGCTGTGTCGCTAACGGTGCCTCTCAGAAACCTGGGCGACCTCTGAGAGTAGTCTTGTGAGTAGTCTGAGAGTAGAAAGAAAAGAGAATGAGAACGCAGGATCAGGGCACATATGCTCAGAACACTACGAGCTCATTCAAGTTTGCAGTTATGCCGGAGTCATATCCGGATCAGAAACTGGGCACTGAAGAGGTAA
>NW_021680534.1:126881-129201 GCF_001412515.2 Diachasma alloeum | reverse complement strand
TGAAAGCACTCACCTTCAACGGTGTCTGGGAAAGAGAAGGTGTGGCAATGGTGTGCTGCACTGATGAGGAAACGGGAAATTGGCTGAAAAGCCTTTTCCCCGAAAACAAAATAGCTGGACTTACTGTACGTGTGGTCGCAGCCTCGGAGCTTCCCAAGAAGCACAGGGTTGTACTACACGTGGAAGACCCAGATCTAACCGCTCAAGAAGCACTGTGCTTCCTTGAGAAACAAAATGCAGGACTGCAGGCCAGAGAGTGGGTTGTCGCTCGGGGCAGTGAGAGTAGGGACGCGAAAAGTGCCCACTTCGTTGCGCTGATAGACGACCGATCAGTCTCTGTTCTGAACGCCTGCAACTTCAGACTGCACTGCGGGATTCAAAAAGCAACTGTCAAGCTGCTTGCGAAAGACCGTGGTGAAAGTCAGAAGAAGGGTACATAGAGGTACCAGGAAAGTAGTCATCATTATGGCTGCAACCCGGGTGCACATTGTACAGATAAATTTGCACCACAGCAAAGCAGCCTCGGCTACTCTAGTCAGGCTGTTAGCTGGGATGCAGACTGTCATAGCAATGATCCAGGAACCATGGATAGTGGACAATGCTATTAAGGGCCTCAGTGGTTGTGGCAGAATCTATCACGCAAACACTCAGGAGAAAATTAGATCTTGCATTGTTATTAAAGGACTAGACTCTTTCTTCTTTTCATAGGCTAGTGAGGAAGACTTGGCTGTGGCACAAGTGGATCTGGGCCTGGGACAAGGCGAGGAAATGAGCCTGGTTGTAGGGTCAGTTTACATGCCCTATGACTCGGCTGAACCACCTCCTTCGAAAAAAGTAAAGGACCTATGCAACCATGTGAAGGAAAGGGGACTTGAACTCCTGCTAGGTTGTGATGCCAACTCGCACCATGTAGCATGGGGGAGCACCGGCATTAACGGCAGGGGGGAAAGCCTCCAGGAATTCATAATGGGGGCCGGTCTAAACATCCTTAATAGGGGGTCAGAACCTACCTTCATAGATCGGAGACGACAGGAGGTCATAGATATCACTCTGGGGACGGATAGAGTGGCAGACATGATTGGGGACTGGAGGGTCTCAAAGGACCTCTCAGCGTCCGATCATCAAACCATAAGAATGTCCATCCACACAGTAAAACAAACGGAATGGGTAAGAAACCCAAGACGAACAAACTGGGGAAATTACCGAGTAAGTCTATCTGACAATCTTAGGGATATCATCGTCAGATTTAATAACAAAAAGCAGCTGGAGGAGGCTTCGATTGCCCTAAACCAGGCCATCATGGACTCCTTCGAGACAAACTGCAGGCTAATCCCGAAAGAGCAGCCCACTGAGACTCCTTGGTGGTCAGAGAACCTCTTTTAACAAAGCTTTTAACAAAGCTAAGAACATGAGAACGGGCCCCCGTAAGGAAGCCGCATGGAAAACTTACAGAGGCTCGCTCGCAGATTACAACAAGGCAATAAAGGCAGCCAAAGAGGACTGCTGGAGGGCTTTCACAAGCAATGTGGAGAGTCAATCGGAGACCTCTAGGCTGGCAAAAATCCTTGGAACAAACAAGACTCCATATCTAGGGAGCCTACAGGCACCAGATGGCAGCCACACGGAAACCATGGGAGAGACTCTGAAACTCCTAATGAACACTCACTTTCCAGGCTTCATACAGGTCCAGGAGAGGGACAAAGAAACATTGCCAAATCAGAGGGATGTCTACGAAACCCATGATTGGGCATTGGCAAATAAAGTAGTGCAGCCCTGGGGGGTCAAGTGGGCCATCAAAACCTTTGAACCCTTCAAGGCACCGGGACCAGACGGGATCTACCCAGCCCTATTACAGGAAGGGATAGAGACTATCACGGGACCCCTAACCAAGATACTCAGAGCTAGTATAGCCCTGAAACATGTCCCTAGTGTGTGGAATGAGACTAGGATAGTATTCATTCCCAAGCCGGGAAAAACCGGTTATATAAAACCAAAAGACTTCCGTCCTATAAGCCTCACATCCTTCATCCTGAAGACCCTGGAGAGGCTGGTGGATAGACACATCAAGGCCGGGCCCTTGGCTGACAGACCCCTCTCCCCCTGTCAATATGCATACAGGGAGGGAAGATCAACAGATACCGCCTTACATCACCTGGTGAGACATATTGAGGGACAACTGGCGGTCAAGGGTTTTGCCATAGGCGCCTTTCTGGATATTGAGGGGGCTTTTGATAGCACTTCGAATCCGGCTATAGAAAAAGCCATGGAAGAACGACAGGTGTCCAAGACTATCATTGCTTGAACACAAAAAATGCTGAAT
>NW_021680534.1:90401-126601 GCF_001412515.2 Diachasma alloeum | reverse complement strand
AGGACTGGTGCAGGGAAACTGGCCTATCGGTAAATCCAGCCAAGATAACAGTTNCCGAAACTAAGGCGGATGTTACAAAAGATCGTATGATTTAGGTGACTCTGTGCGCTTCAAGTGACCAGCCGCGCATATTCTATTCTATTCTAATGGATGAAAACTGACGTATTTTCTATTTTTGTCTAAAAATAGTATATTTCGTAACGAGTGCAAAAATATACTTTTTATGCCAATAAAAAAATTCTTTCTTATACATCGGTTAGTAAAGTGTTGTATTATCAAGAATCATTAAGAAAATAGGGTAATTTTCTTTGCAATTACCAAAGCAACTTCGATTTTTCTCTTGGTGTTATGGCAATAGGAGCGACAGAGATGNGTGAAATATCTGGGTGTCCTCCTGGATAATAAACTCAGCTGGAAAAAACACCTGTACATAGAGAAATAAANTGGGCATGCAGGAGAGCTGTGGGCAGGACATGGGGACTCAATCCTAAAATGATGCTCTGGCTCTACCAAATAGTTCTACTTCCGAGACTGTTATACGCTGCGGTCGTCTGGTGGCCGAGGGTGAGTAAGACGGAAACAAGGAACCTGTTGAAAAGCCTACAGGAAACCTTCCTGAGGGCTGCAACAGGAGCGATGAAATCGACACCTACTGAGGCGCTAGAAATAGCACTCAGTATCCCACCCTTCGACCTTAGGGTTGTGAGTTGTGCTACCACAACTGCATATAGACTAAGGTGTCAACAAGAATGGAAGATGACGGGCCAAGGCCATACAAGCCTTAGCCTAATCAATGATCGACCCTTCATAGGTAAGACGGATAGGATTCCTAGGAAGTATCAGATCAGGAAAACTTTCAGAAAAAGTATACCACCCAGACAGGAGTGGCTAGACTCGGAACTTAAACCAGGACCAAGAGAGGACTAATAGTTTACGGACGGCTCTGGCTTCAATGAAAGTTTTGGGGCAGGCATCTGCCGTATGAAAGGTGGCTTCGGAGAGTTTTCCACTGGGCCATCATTCAANGTGTGACTGACCGAAACTAAGGCGGATGTTACAAAAGATCGTATGATTTAGGTGACTCTGTGCGCTTCAAGTGACCAGCCGCGCATATTCTATTCTATTCTAATGGATGAAAACTGACGTATTTTCTATTTTTGTCTAAAAATAGTATATTTCGTAACGAGTGCAAAAATATACTTTTTATGCCAATAAAAAAATTCTTTCTTATACATCGGTTAGTAAAGTGTTGTATTATCAAGAATCATTAAGAAAATAGGGTAATTTTCTTTGCAATTACCAAAGCAACTTCGATTTTTCTCTTGGTGTTATGGCAATAGGAGCGACAGAGATGGTACGATACGACGCCATGCGCGAGACAGAGACGCTCGGAGTTTTCAAATGGATTTTCTCTCTTTTGCCATAAGACCAAGACAAAAATCGAACTTGTTTTGGTAGTTGCACCGAAAATTACTCTATTTTCTTAATGATTCTTCATAATACAACACTTTATGAACCGATGTATAAAAAAGAATTTTTTTATTGTCATAAAAAATATTTTTTGTTGACAAAAATAGAAAATACGTCAGTTTTCATTCATTACTTGGTGAAAAATGACGTGAAAAATCGAAAAAAATCTCAGAGCATGACAATCACATAAAGTCTTGAATAAAAAAAAAAAAGTTGAAATATCGATTTTTGGCTGAGTTACAGCCATTTGTTTAAAACGGAGCGCGTGGTGCTGCGCGCGTCTCGAAAAATAAATGGTAATATCTCGAAAACTATTAGTGATAGAGACATGAATCAAAAACCATTCTGTTCGTCTCAAAATTATCTAAATCTTTGCCGCTGCATGTCTCGATCACTTCTCAATAATTTCCGAGATATTTCAATCCAAAGTGACCGCTCCAAGGAGCATTTTGTTAATAATCAAAAACCACACCTTGGGACTTGATCACATTTGATCCACGCGTGATTCTGAGCATTTAAAAAAAAATCATCCAAATCGGTAACTTATAACGAAAAATCGACAACAAACCTCTTTTTCCGACGCGCTCCGACTGGACTAGTTCCCCACCACTCAAACCTGAGACCACTCTCATAAGGTCCTCAGTATAGTCAAAATTGTACGATCAAAAGAACTTACCTGTAGGTGAAGTTCGATCGTGATTATATGAAGAGCCTCGTCGAGAGATTGTAATAACTTGTAGTAGTCCGCCGGCGGCTAGATGGAGCCACACGCCTTCAGAGACCATAGAAAAAGTTGGCTGTGGCACCTCGGCGGTGAGGGCTCGCCAGCTTATCATTAGTTTAAAGTTAAGCAATAGTGTAGAAAAAATTCGACGGCTTTGGGAAAGCTATTTGGGAGGGACCGAATCTCTCGACGAGGCTCTTCATATAATCATGATCGAACTTCACTTACAGGTAAGTTCGTTTGATCGTACAATTATACTCGAGCCTGGTCTTCGAGATTTTAATAACTTGTAGATGTTTAGAGATCATGCAATTTTTTGCTTCCGAATGGAAGCATTGTAATCGTTCTATTTTTCGATTTTCTAATTTTGCTTGGAAATGATGTAGAATGATCTGAAACGTAAAAATACGAAGTTTGGAGACCATGTCTGTCGGTGTCAATGTCCATCGCCACCTGTCCGGTGGTCATTTTTTGGAAAATCGAGTAATAAATTGACTAAACTTATTCCAAAAAATCTGAAATTTTGTCAAATTATAGTACGTAACTCGGACTAACTCTGTGCCAAATTTCAGCCTGATCGATCAAATACTTTCTGAGAAAAAGCTATTCATTTTTAAATCGTTTTTCGTTAATATCTTCGAAACTAGCCAACCGATTTCAATTTTTTTTTTCAAAATATTCGTCTCGATGCCTTCTATCTGAATCAATTAAAACATACATACCCGTTCATACAAAGTTTTCGAGATATTTCAGATTTTCAGTTTTTTCATAAAAATCCTTGTAATCACGCTAGCTTGTGTAAAAATTGAGATATCAACTTGAAATTTGGACCGAATCTTCCCCCCATGATGATGATTTTTCCTATTGAAAATGAGCTCAATCGACCGAGTAGTTTCGGAGATATTCGACTTTCCCTGAAAACCTTCTGTCTCCGATAGCTCAAAAACTATTCGACCGATTTCATTTTTTTTTCAAAATATTCGTCTTGATGCCTTCTATCTGAATCAATCAAAACATATACCCGTTCATATAAAGTTTTCGAGATATTTCAGTTTATCAGTTTTTTCATAAAAATCCGTGTAATCAGTCTAGCTTGTGCAAAAATTGATATATCCACTTGAAATTTGGACAGAATCTTCCCCCCACGATGACATTTTTTCCTATTGAAAATGAGCTCAATCGACCGACTAGTTTCCGAGATATTCGACTTTCCCTGAAAACTTTCTGTTTTGAGGTTTCTGCGATACCTTAAAAACTTTGTATGAACGGGTATATATTGTGAGGTATTTTCCANATTGTTGATGACTTTCAATAGTCACATCAACGTTGAAGTAGTTTCGAGCATTAAAGCAGTCAAATATCTTTACAAGTTGTGAGGTATTTTTCCAAGCGCGTCTGCGGGATTCAGACGCGTGGTTCTCCACGAACTTTTAGCGACCCGTTTGGACTCTCTCAACCCGGAATTAGAACGACGGGAATAACGAGAGGAGACAAAATGCCAAAAAGGGCGCCAGTCCTTTTAACCGTCAAAGGACAAGGTCACACCGTTGAGTNGCGGCGCAGGAGCCAACATAATCCGATGCTCCCTCAATGTTGTAGCATCGGTTTTTTACTGGACGGCCTTGTGCCGCCGATCCATCGGTGAGGTGGTGGGGGTTCGCACGTAGAGGCCTGAGATGCCTGCTGGCGTGCGACGATCGTCTTTCGCGTCCTACGTGGTGTGAGTCTCCCAGACTCGGTGTGTGCGTGCTCGTCGGTGTGCTGCTCCTCAGCTATAGCGCCGTCTTGTAGCCCTTCCCGATGCTTCGCTCCACTCCCTTCGCCAGGAAGCTCACGTAACCCACGGTGAGCGCGATCGACAGAGTTCGAGAGAATGATGAAAAGGAAGTAAATAATAGAAATTAAAAAAATAAAATGACAATTGTGGCTCTGGGTGATCCGACTCCTCGCTGAGGTAAAAATACTAATTTTCCCCCCATGATCCGCGGTCAGTTCAGGCGAGGAACAGTACATGATTTTTATCATGTTACAATATGTACATTCTGTTGTTACTCGTTTCAATATTTGTGTCGATGCCATCTATCTAATCAATTAAAACACATCTACCCGTTCACAGCAAGTTTTCAGAGAAAGTCGAACTACGATCCATTCGGAAGCTTACCACTAGTGAAATTGGTAGAAATGAAAGAAAAAGAACGAATTATAACACAAAAGTAACAGTCTGATGGCTTCTGCCAAAAAGGCTTCAACCCCTGCTTGTTTTTGTTTTGTTTGTTTTTTTTTCAATAAAACCCCAGATTTAATATGAATATGAATATTAAAGAGTTTAAGGAAGAATGTTAATGGACAAAAAGAATGGTTATTAACTAACCCATATTCAATAGAACTTTGACAAAAAAGTTTTGATCAACGACAATTATAGAAATGTACAAATCGTACTTCTAAACCTTTCGAGACTTACTCATTTTCTCACAGCAGCTGGAGTTGCTGTATACTTAGTAATGTAAGTTGAGAATCAGCTGTATCGACTCCAAGATGGCTATAGGACAATATAATCCGTTAAGCCAGTGTTTATGGAGATTCGCAGCTATAAAAATCTCTGAATATAACGAGCAGTATAGAGATGTTATATCTAAAATCTCAACATACTACAGAAAACTACCTTGGCTGCGCAAAAATGATGCCTTTCAAAACGGAAAAGGAGAAACAGGCTGTGGATTACCTGGGCGAGAAGATTGTAACCTGTCTGGTATTGTGAAATCCAGATTTGAAGCACCTGTGACACTGTTCTCAAGTTTAATGGCAGAAAACGTTTGTCGTCTCTGTGAAATACTCAAGGCCAAAAGATTTTCATTAAGATGAAGAATTGAGAGATTTGTCTTGAGTGGGAAGACCTGGGTGGTCGGTCAGAATACACTCAAGATACTAGATGTGAGTGCATTGTGATTTACCAGGACATAGTTTGAAAATTTATTAAACAACCTTTGGAATGTTAAATTTTTTCCCACTGTTTCTTGATTTGGTGGAGTTGACTGTTTCATACGCTGTTCCTTATTTAAACTCAGCCATGAAAAATGTGCAGGATAATCGAACTAGATGTCGAACAGCAGTTAATTTTCTTTCATTTATAAAAATCCACAATTTTTCAAGAGTAGACTTCGTTAACGACAAAGAGAAACATTAGCACCAGTCATGACACATGCACCTGGTACTAGGTGAAAGTAAAAGATCCTTCGAGGATTTGATATCGTAATTTGTTTCTGAGATGGGATAAATGAAAGCAAAGAAGCAGAGTTGGACTATCTAACAGGGGGAGACCATTATACCATCGATCTCACGACTGGAATTCTACGAATTGTGACAAATTAACAATTTATTCCCAGGCTAAATGTAGGGGATACGTAGAGAAAATTTTGTCACCAATCGAGACTGAAAAGGTGTCAATCGACACTGCAAGGAGATTGCCGTGCTACACGCATTAGAGATTGCGTTAGTATTTTGACAAGAGGGTCAGAAAAGGTCCATTTTTGGATTGAAAAAATCCTTCTCACCTAAGTTTTGAAAAACTTGGATTGCAATGTACAGCTCCAGTATTCATTTTGGAAGGAATGTAAAATGCATTCGACCGAAACCTTCGCAACAGTGCTAAGACTCTCGAACTGATTTGTTCCAATGAGAGCATTTTGTACCTTCCAATCCGTTAACGTAGGGAGTGCCTGGGATGTTATTAAATTTGAGCAAACACTCACAGGATCAAAGGTCGTGAAAAAAAAACCTAAGAGGTAGGTGAATGGTCAAAACATTGAGGAATTTATATTGTTGTGACTTTCTCATACTGGCCAGATGTGTCGACTTGATCTTTTAACGCAGAGGTAGATTTCCAACCTAAGAAGGCTGCGTCTAAAAAAAAATTTGTTCTAGACTGATCAGCTCAGTTAAGAGCTACTAAGGAAGATCTGGCTGAGGGGAACAAGAGATCATTCAAAATTTCCATAATTAATGATCATCTTGACTTTTTTAAAATTCTTCCAAGTTTTTCAGCGTAGCGTGTACTCAATGCCAATGTAGACCCATACATTTTAAGGAGCTTATGAGGCGAAAACACACTTTAATGGAATAAATTTTCTAGATTGCAGATGATGAAATAGACTATTGNCATAATTAATGATCATCTTGACTTTTTTAAAATTCTTCCAAGTTTTTCAGCGTAGCGTGTACTCAATGCCAATGTAGACCCATACATTTTAAGGAGCTTATGAGGCGAAAACACACTTTAATGGAATAAATTTTCTAGATTGCAGATGATGAAATAGACTATTGATTGCGTAAATCGCTATAACGCATATCATCTTTCATAAGGCGTTTCTAGGCAAAACTTGTAAGAGTCATTGATAAAATTAAGGTATTCACATCACTTTTTGCTTTTTAATACGGCTCAGACAAGAAAGAGCCTTGACAGTTTAATTTTGTATTATTGGTACCATACTCAATAGCCGGAAAACTAATAATAAAATATCATCTAGATAACTGGATGATATAAAGCCTCCGAATCAATAAGATTCATGACCGGCCTCATGACTCTCGCGAAGCTAGAGAACTAGTCGCAATTCTAAATAGGGGGGGGGAGGGGGGTAGGAATTGGAAAAAATTTCACCCACGCCAAAACAACGGAACTTTTCATGCTCCACATGTACCGGGGCAGGAATTATACGACTTTGAAGACATTTCCATCCGTGAATGTGTCACAAAGTATTAGTTTTGGAAGGGTTTTCATGTCCTTCAATTGAAGTTATGAATTCTCATAAATTTGTTCAACCTTTTAATATGAAAAATTAATCATTGCTAATCATGTGGTTCACCAACAAAAAGTTACAATGAGACGAGCTGATCCTGATAGGATTCTGATAGTAATATAGAGGTTTTAACTACCTTTATGATCACATACCTGTTTATCCGCCCCTCAGGACTGTCCCTTTCAGTTCAGAGATTTGAAATTCTGGAGGAATTACCGATTGGTAACGGCCAAAATTGAAGAGGCTTTTATGACTCTTCAGTCTCTCTAGAATAAGACTATTAGAACAGTTTAATTTCCATTAGGAAGGAAATGCTCAAGAATGGCTGCAGAGATTTTTGCCATTACCTAGTCTCCTGAAGTAAGATAACTCTGGAGACGCTGACGTCGATCGAGATTCATTGGGACGATTGAGGAAATGCCTCCGGATGGACCTGTTGTTCAACCTGAGGCATGCAAGGTTTTTGAACCGTTTGTTTTAACTGTACGTCTCAAAACAAGCTCCTTTGAATCCAATGAATTTAGATTCTCTTGTAAAGGTGGATAAATCTCCAAACCTTGACACATCTTTGAAGATTTATTAATGTGAAGCCATACAAAAATTAAACTGGCGCTGTAGCCTCAAGGGCACTAAAAATTTATTATTTTTCTTGAACCACACAACTTCTGGAAGAGGACCAGATTGTCTAGTTTCTCTTCCTAAAGCAGACTTCGAGGAGTCGCCCCCAATGCCACGAGGGCAGAACCTGCGTCTTTTGAGATTAAATATTCTTTATCGCTATGGATCAACAGTTCGGTGGAGATAAAAGCAATCTCTGAATTCCGATTTGGTGGATATTTCCATAAATCTGTATAATTTGTGCCTCAACAAATTCGAGACCAGCCAGAAACTCCAACGAGCTTCCAGATCACTCTGAAAAGAAATCTCGGCATCATGAGGCTTCGACAGCCTAGGAACTGAAGAGGGCTGGTTCCACATCTCGTGAGACACGCAAATTTACAAAGTTCTTTCTAGGGAACCACCGCTCACCGATAAAAAGAAGAATACACGTCGATCAGCAACCCCAAAAGCGCCACAAACGGCAAAGAATTCCTCTGTTGACTCTCGGAAATTATGTTACAAATTTGGATAACGAAAATCTGCACAGCGGCCACAATGACGTCCAGACGAGAAGTGGCTTTCCCCGACGCAAATTAGCCAACGCGACAACGCTCTAACAGGCGTCCGAGGCTCCCATTGGCTAAGTGTGACGTCAACTTCGCTTCGGTTGATCGTTGAAATCGAACCCAACCAAAGCCACACAATAGTAAAATAAGTCAAATCATGTCCACTACAAAACGTGGGACATGGGTAAAAATTATAAATAATTATTCCATCGGCGGATGCATTTTTCCATGGACGTCCAATGTTGTTCCAAATGATCAGCAGCGAGCTTTTGATGAGTTGAAAGTTGCGCTCTCTGTTGCTCTTGTTTTGATGTGTCTGGATTTTGACGCTCCGTTCGAATTGCATACCGATGTTAGCGCATACGGTCTGGATGCTATTTTAGTTCAGAGCATCGAAAGAGTTGAGTATGTTATTGGTTTTGCGAGCCGGATGTTTAATTCTGCCGAGCGTAACTATTCAATTACTGGGAAAGAACGTTTAGGAGTTCTCTGGGGTATCAAACATTTTCGTCGATATATCGAGGGATTCCATTTTACGGTTGTGATTGATCATAGTAGTTTGCGCTGGTTGAATAATCTTAAAGATCCTACAGGTCGTTGGAATCGTTGGGCTTTGAATCTTCAAGGGTACGATTTTGATATAGTTCATCGTAAAGGGGCTGTGCACTACGTTCCTGACGCGCTTTCTCGTATATTCGAGGATGATTTCGTTGATCATGAGTTGCCTGCAATTGATGCTCTGGATGGAAATTTCGACAGCTTTTGCCCTATCGTGTGTGTACGAGGATGATCTCGCCAATTGTGATTTGCCGGAGATTGATGCCATAGAGGCTGATACGAACGTACAAGGAAAGCGTTTGTCACCAGCGGAAATTGGCGACGACTGGTATATTCGCCGTAAGGCGGAGGTAGAGAAGTTTCCGAAGAAATAGCTAGGTTGGCGTGTTGAAGATGCTCAGCTTTACCGTTTCAAGCCGAATCCATTAGTATCGATTGTTGCTGAGGATCTAGAGGCATGGAAGCTTATTCCGCCGTGCGGCTATCGTCGTGGAATTATCGCAGAAAACCATGGGCCTCCTTCCGCAGGGCTTTGGGTATTGAGAAGACACACGCTCGTATTGCGTTATCTTTTTATTGGCCCGGAATTAGTGAAAACATCGAAAATTTTGTGCGTGGTTGCGAAATTTGTCAAAATTCGAAGGTCTCCCAACAGAAACTTGCGGGGTTCATGGGCCAGCGTTGCATGCAGGAGCCTTGGGTTTTTCTTGCAGTGGATATTATGGATCCGTTTCCTCCATCTAAGGGTGGGTTTAGATACTTATTGGTCTGTCAAGACATCTTTACTAAAATGATCGAAGTACAAGCGATAAGAAAAGCTGATGGTCCATCGATACTGAAGGCATGTGCGGATCTGGTCGTCCATCGTTATGGGACTCCAGAGATTTTGTTAACGGACAACGGTACTGAATTCGCCAATAAGCGAATGCAGGAACTTGCCGAGGCTTTGCACATTTAGCACATGTTGACACCACCGTACCATGCTCAGGCGAACCCAGCGGAACGGGTTAACCGCGTGCTTAAGAGTATGATAATTTGTTTTGTTGAGCAAGATCATCGTGAGTGGGACGAACATCTACCGGGATTTCGTTTCGCGTATAATACCATATGCCATAGTTCGCTACATGTTTCACCGGCGTTTCTGAATTTCGGGAGGCAGCCGAGTCCTTTATTATTCTTTCGTAAATAAGCGGAAGGAGATGAGCCTGTTGTTGTGCCGAGCACGAAGCGTTGGGCTAAGAGAATGAATCGAATGGCGGAATTGTACGGTCTGATTGTTAAGAATCTGAATAAGGCTTTTGGACAACAAGCTAAATATAATAATACGCATCACCGTGATGTTCGTTTTAATGTTGGTGATAGAGGTGTAAAATTCGTCAGTTATCAAATGTGGCGAAGGGCCACGAAGGGCAGCGAAGCTGTTCAGGAAGTTTTCTACTGCGGTCTTTCGTACATGGCGTGGTGGATCGCCGCTTGTTTACGAAGTTTCAAATGATCAAGGTGTAGTCGTGGGACGTAATCATGTTGAAGATCTTTTGGGAGCGCGCGATAATGCTGACGTTGTTGTTCATTTATCGGATGATGACGAGTAATTTTGGATATTATTCGTCCTTGGAAACATCTGTTTGAATTATTATTTTTTTTTTATTCCGGTCCGTGTGTCGAAGGATTATGATTTATCGGATACGGTTTTGAGTTTTATTACGTTCTATTTGTCGCTTTGAGTATTACTTGATTGTAATCGTAACGTCGTCTGTTTTAGTCGCGATGATCGCTGAACTGAGTAACGAACAGTGGCTTCGGGTACGCGATATCGTGCGTATGTTGGGTACGTTAGATCTAGACAGGCACACAAATGCTGCCGCGTCACTATAGTCGCTGCTGGTGAAGACGATCTTCGAGAACGGGCTTCAGGTATCGAGGATGATCGAGTGTTCGGTCCCTTCTCTCTCAGAGGTGCCACTGCCGATGCCTTGGTATTCGTGCAAGCCTTGTGGCATAGTTCAGACCATGGTAATTACCAGGAAGATTGGTGTGAATACTGACGATTGGCCAGTAGCAGATGTCGGATGCGAGGATTCAGGAAGTCGCGTGAGCTATTCGAATCGAGCTGTTATCGGTAGGGAGTCCAAGGTTAGGTATAGGCCATGTCCGTTCATCACTAAGGATGAAGCAGTGAGGAATGTCATCAAATGGGCTGATCGGCTCTTGGTTGATGACCTGGCTTGGGGGGCATCTGTAGAAGTTGCAAAGCGTTTAAAAGCAATGGGAATGGTTCAAAAAGTTGGTAACTGGGTTCCATATGAATTGAAAGAAAGAGACATGGAACGTCGAAAAACAATTTGTGAAATGCTGCTCCAAAGACAGCAAAGAAAAGGATTTTCGCATCGAATAGTCAGGAGATGAAAATGGATATATTATGAGAATCCTAAACGCCAAAAAGCTTATGTAAATCCAGGTGAACCCGGCCCATCCCAGCCAAAAAGAAATATTCACAGTGCCAAGGTTATGTTCTGCCTTTGGTGGGATTAGAGAGCTGCTGTATATTATGAGTTGCTCGAACCCTCTCAAACTATTAATGGAGAAGTTTAACGACGACAACTAATGCGTTTGAAGCGAGCCATAGAAGAAAAACGACCAGAATGGGTGAATAGGCAAAGTAAATTGATTCTTCAACATGACAATGCCAAACCGCATACCGCCCAAGTTGTGAAAAGATATTTAGATGGACAGGACTGAGAAGTGCTACTCCACCCGCCATATTCGCCAGACATAGCTCCTTCGAATTACCACTTATTCCGAATACAGCAGTCAGATCTTACGGGAGAACGGTTCACTTCATACGAAAGTATCAAAATTTGGCTTGATAATTGGATCAGCTCAAAAGACCAGGATTTCTTCAGGCAAGGAATACGTAAATTACCTAAAAGATTCGCGAAGGTTGTAGCTGCAGATGGAGCATACTTTCAATAAACTTTTCTTTAATTTTCTAAACAAGCAAATGTGTTTTATTTGAACAAAAAAGGACAGAGTCATATTCACACACCCAATAGAAGCAATACAAACCAAAAATAAATTAATACAAGACAAGCCCAACAAAAATTAATTCTGACTCTCGCCGCGCCAATGAAGTGACTTCCCTTCTGGAAGTCCATAACCGCTGAACGGTCGAGGACAAAACGAAATACCACGTTACAACTTGCTCTCCCCCAGACCGGAGGCGATGGTTCATTTCTCTAACTTGAATCACGATTTCCAGACGAGGCAACACTCCCCACTAGGCAGTCTTCAAAATTCATAAGAGTCAAGAAATCACCGAACACAACAAAATCCAATTGAATATCAGTGGTTCTAACTACGAATGAAATCAAACAGAACGTATAGTTATGATCTTATATTTTACAGGGCTCGCCAATGATATGCCAAAATAATATAAAGATAAATAATAAACCCAATCATAACTAAAGCGACAAAGTGAGCGACATAAATCTAACGCCGCTAGACACGAACGATGATACCGAATCGCCGTAAAACTTTCGAGCGATGAAACTCAATTCTTGGCTCCACGGTACCAAGACAGTGGAATCAGATTGAAAAAAGCTGGGTAGTAAAAAGGGCATTCATTATGGACAATCCTCTGGGTTCCGCAACACCCACACAACGTGCTACGTGTGAACCCCGTAATCCTCGAACAATCCGCCAAACGATGTCTGGGATCTTGGCAGTTGTAAAAATTCACAACTTGTACAGGTGCCCCCCAAGCCAGGTAATCAATCAAGAGCCGATCAGCCTATTTGATGGCATTCCTCAATGCTTCATCCTTAGTGACGAACGGACATGACCTATACCTAACCTTCGACTCCCCACCCATAACAGCTCCATTCGAACAGCTCGCGCGACTTCCGGAATCCTCGCATCCGACCTCTGCTACTAGCCAAGGATCAGTATTCACCCCAATCTCCCTGATAATTACCATGGCCTGAACTATGCCACAAGTCTTGCGCGAATACCAAGGCATCGGCAGTGGCACCTCTGAGACAGGAGGGACCTCACTCAACCTCTGCTCGTCAGCCTCCACCGGTGACGAACACTCGATCATCCTCGATACCTGAAGCCCGTTCTCGAAGATTGTCTCCACCAGCAGCGACTGGAGTGACGCGATAGCACTCGTGTGCCTGTCTAGGTCTAACATACCCAACATACGCACGATATCGCGTCCCCGAAGCCACTGCTCGTTACTCAGTTCAGCGATCACCGCGACTACAACAAACGACATTTCGATTACAACCAAGTAATCGAAATAAAACTCCAAGCCGATAAACCATAATCCTTAGACGCGCGGAGCGGAGTCCAAAAAAAATTAAATAATTCAAACTTATTTTTTCAAGGATGAATGTTGCGAACTGAATCTGTCACTTTTGACTGACTTTCGGGGTTTTCGCGATACCTGTCGGAGTCCGCCCTAAATTGCATATTAGTTATCGACGCAATCAAGCGTTAGTGTCGAATTGTCGTGATTTTTTCAGTATTCATTAGACTCGCTTCGAGTGTGTACAGTCCGCTCTAGCTATTAACGAGGCTGGTTAGTTATCAGCACTTAAAATTATATCCAGTCTCGATCGGAATACTCTTTTGTATTAGTTGACTTATTGTAGTAATTAAATGTCTGTGACTATGATAATTCGTCAGTGTTCGTGTCTATTTATTTAACCCTCTATCCAGACTCAGCGTCCTTCCATCCTATTCGGGGACGCAACATTTTTGGTCCTTCGAGCCGAATAGAGGTTAATTTTGGCGGCACGAGTGGACTAATTTCTGCCGCGATCAATTTCTGCGGCCTGGAAGGAGTTTTCGAGGCTTTGTTTTCAGACTGGACAAGTGTGGCTTGTGGTGACCGGTCTTTTATCGGCGCTACTCCAAGCGTCGAGAGTCTGTTGTCGTTGGTGGCATGTGGGGATAGCGTCTTGCTGAATTCTCGGTGTGTGACAATTTGTGGGGTCACCGAGGTCGTCGAGGAGCAGGGAGCTGTTGCTGGCACAGTGAAAGCTGGAATTAAGGCTGTGCTGTGGAGTCCGTGGAGTGAAGCATCTTGACGGCACTTGGCAGTGGAGCATTTTGTGGCTTTGCTAAGCAGAGAGGCGTCGTGGCGTTTCTCGGCAGTGGGCTAGGAGCGTTATCGTAGATGCTTCGCTTGACTCGAGGAGCAACAGTTTTGGCGGGACGCAGTCAGCCATCTTGGTATTGGTAAGGGCCGCGCGAGTGATCTGGCGGTCGATAAATAAGGAGGCAGTATTGCCGACATGGGTAATCATTATCCTGCGTCGGTCAGTGGGGCTGTTTTACCATTGGCGATTGTGTTAATTACCTTTTTAGTTGTTTTTCTTTTTTATCGATCATGTCGACTATCTATTCGGCACTGCTTGACGCGCAAGCAGAGTTGGCTGAAGCTATTGGTGAACCTTACGGCACTCTGATGCAAGCTGATGCCACAATTGCCAGGATAGAGACGCGGATGAGGAACCTGGATGTCAAGTGGAATAAGTACGAGGACAACCACGGGACTCTGTGGAGGTACAAGTACAGTGCCAAGCCTGATGTCCGGAAGATACTGGACGAGCACGTTTACTTCAAGGAAAAGCATCACAGAGCATGCGAGGAGGTTTACCTGGCGGCGCTGGAGAAGATGCAGGCGGAGAAGGATAAGCTGAACACAGCAGTTGTAGCGGAGCAGGATGGAAGTTGCTGAAGTGGGAGATTCCGGACTTCGATGGTGACCCGGCCAAGTGGGTGAACTTCCGGGATGTGGTCCTGAATTTAATCGTCATAAATCCAAGCCTGACGTCTGTTCAACGGTTGTACATCGTTAAGGCGCATCTTACCGGTGCTGCGGAGAAGAGAGTGAGGAACGTCGCGCCCTCTGAGTATAATTTTCAGCTTGTCTGGGACAGGCTAATGGAGTTCTATGATAACACAAGGTCCCTAGTGAACGTAGCTGTAGGCATGTTAATAGACGCTAAAGCGGTGACTCAAGGTTCTGCAATGGCATTGGACGAGTTGTATTCGGAAGTAACCCAGGCGCTCACGATGCTGGAGGCATTGAAGAGGCCTATGATGTCATGAGATGACTTACTAGTGAATTTGATCCAGAGGAAACTGGATCGGGAAACTCTTCTGGAATGGGAGAAACATCTTGGGCCCTCATCGGAGCCTCCGTCGTGGAAGGAGCTCAGGAAGTTTTTGCTGTCCACAATCCGGATGTTCCAGTCCTGCAAAGCAGATGCTGCTGGTGGGTTTTTCTCGAGTGCCAGGGTCAGGACTTCTCAAAGCTTTTCCAAGGGGAGAAGCAGTACCGGTGGAGTCAAAGTTCATCAGGTGGATGTGCAGAAGTCTGGTAAACAATGCTCGTTGTGTAAGGGAGGGCATTATGTTTCAGATAATAAAAAGATCTTCAGAAAGAGGTTATTACTCGGTACAGAAAGCACAAATTCATGTATTTAGGGGGCGTGGCCAAGGTGTTCAGACAGATTTTGATTCAGAGGATTAAGATTTTCAGAGAATCCTGTGGAACGATGACTCAGGGGAAATTATCGAGTATCGTCTGAACACGGTGACGTATGGTATGCGTTCTGCTCCTTACCTCGCGATCTGGACATTGAGGCGCTTGGCTGAGGATGAGGTTGTCGCGCATCCTGAGGCCAAAGAGGTTATTTTGAAGACAACTTACATGGACGACGTGTACGGGGGGGGGGGCTTCTACGGAGGAGGAATGCAGGAAGCAGATTGCTGAGGTCAACAGTGTTTTTGCATTAGGGGGAATGATTTTGCAGAAGTGGACGGTTGTCCAACAAACCTGATCTTCTTCAAAGCATTGCTGTTGCACTGATTCGTCAGTTCTGCTGATTGATAACCAGGACATTCATCGAACTCTCGGTCTTAATTGGGATTCCGCTCGAGATGTGTTCTTCTTTTCTCCTAAGGAGCAGCTAGAAAGTGACTTACTAACCAAGCGAATTGTTTTGTCCCAGGTAGATATCGCCGTTCGTCGTAAGGGGCAAGCTTCTGGTGTAGGAGCTGTGGAGATCGTAGATCTCCACAGCTCGGTCGGAAAGAGCAGCTGGCGGAGGAGTTGATGAGTCGCTGGAGGCTGTTCGCTCAAGATATCCAGGGTTTGAAGGAGGTTCAAGTGCCGAGGCACTTCAAGAGTGATGGTGAGGCTGTCCAGCTCGAGTTGCATGGGTTTGCTGATGCCTCAGGAGTTGCATATGGCGCGGCGGTGTACCTGAGAACTGTGAATCTAGATGGCGACGTTAGTGTCACCTTGATGTCTTCAAAGTCGAAGGGCTCCGATCGAGGGGTAGAAGAGTGCAGTCAAGGTTACTATATCGAGGCTCGAGCTAATGGCAGCGTCTTTATTGTCACATGTGGTGACGGTGGTTAAGGCGCTCTGTGGCTCTCACGTGGATCAAATCATGGTGCGAAGTACAAGCAGTTCGTGAAGAACAGAGTGGAGGAGATCCAGAGATTGATGCCTCAAGCATGCTGGAGACATATTCCGGGGGAGGAGAATCCTGCGGATCTGGTTTCGAGTGGAGTATCCAGCAAAAAATTGGCTGAGAGTCGATTGTGGTGGACTGGTTCCAGCTGGTTGATGGGAGGGGAATTTTCTTGGCCTGAGCAGAGGCTGATTCTTCTCAGCGGCAACTGGAGCTCAGGGTTTGTTGGCTCAAACCCTGAGCAGAGGTTTGCAGTGAATGAGGTTAAGGGTCTTGAACTACGGGGAGTAGCTGTTCATGCTGCTGTAGTGGACCAAAAGTATCGGTCCTGGGATGTCATTCATCGGTACGAGTCCTTGAGGAAGCTGCTTGTCGTGACTGCTTGGTGTCGTCGCGTGTTTCTCGTGAAGCAGAACAAGCAGGCTGGGAGGTTCAGTGATCTCGTGTTGGAGCCCGGTGAGATCGAGCAGGCCCGAAAGTTGTGAATCAACGAGATTCAGATGGTGTCTTTTGCTGAGGATCTAAAAGGGCTGAGTGACTCGAAGGAAGTGGGTCGGAGGAGTCCTTTATTACGCCTAGTACCATTTCTCGACGGAGAAGGGTTGATTCGTCTCACTGGGAGGCTGCATAAATCCGCCGTGAACGAGGACTTCAAGCATCCAGTGGTGCTCCCAGCGAGTTCAAGGTTTATGGAGCTAATGCTGTTTCAGGTTCATCAGGATATCTTTCATGGCGGGGTCCAGCTTATGCAAGCTACTCTGTGGAGGAAGTACTGGATCATCGGAGGCAGGAGGCCGGTGAAGGGTTTCATTTTACGATGTGTGACTTGTGCTAGGTTTCGTGGAGCTGTGGCTAAGCAGCTGATGGGACAGTTGCCGCTGAGAAGGATCACTCCAGCTAGATCTTTTCTCCACTGTGGTGTTGATTCTGCAGGGCCTGTGACGTTGCTGACCTGGAGAGGTCATGGAGCAAAGACCTACAAAGGATTTATGGTGGTGTTCGTCTGTTTTACCACTTCTGCAGTACATCTGGAGCTGGCTACAGAATACAGCACTGAGGGCTTCCGGGCGTGCTACAAGAGGTTCACGGCCAGGCGTGGAAACTGGAGACGATCACCGGTGACCAAGGGACGAACCTGGTGGGAGCTGATAGAGAGCTCAGGGATCTTTTCAGCGACACTCGTAAGGAGGGTCAGAGCATCGCTCAGTGTAGCGAAGGATGGGACCAATTGGATCTTCAATCCACCTGGTGCTCCTTACCATGGTGGTAAGTGGGAGGCGGCTGTAAAGTCAGCCAAGTTTCATCTGAAGCGCGTCATCGGGGAGGCTAAGCTGACCTACGAGAAGTTTACGACGCTGCTGACGCAGATTGAGGTTATATTGAATTCTCGGCCGCTGTGGGGGCTGCCTGATGAGCCTGATGAGTTCGCAGTGTTGACTCCTGGTCATTTTATTATTGGGTCTGCTATCTCTATTATGCCGGAGCCTTCTTTGGCTCATTTATCGATGGCGAAGCTTTCGAGATATCAACTGGTTCGACGAATGGTGGAGAAATTCTGGGAACAGTGATCGATGGAGTACATCCAGAAGCTACAGGAGATCAACAAGTGGCACAGGGCCACTCCAAACGTTCAACTGGGGTCGTTGGTGCTTCTGGTGGATGACTGATTCCCGCTGACTGAATTGCATCCTGGTAAAGATGGGCTATGCAGAGTTGTTACGATCAAGATACAGTCATTGAGTTGCCCGAGGCCGATCGTCAAGATCTGTCCTCTACCTGTCGAGGTCGCTCCACCCGACTGCCGGACACTAGGGTTCTGTTAATTGATTTTTGTGTTTTCACTTTTATTTTATTTCTTGAATGTTTTTGCATATTGATGTTTATGTCTGAGTTTATGTTACAGGCAGGATTTTGCCAATAGTCATTGCCAAATGGGAGAGAATGTTGCGGACTGGATCTATCACTTTTGACTGACTTGCGGGGTTTTTGCGACACCTGTCGCGGTCCGCCCTAAATTGCATATTTGTTATCGGCGCGATCAGTGTCGATTTGTCGGGATTTTTTCAGTATTCATTAGACTCGCATCGAATGCGTACAATCCGCTCAAGCTATTAACAAGCCTGGTTCATTATCAGCATTTAAATTTATATCGAGTCTCGACGGGAATACTCTTTTCTATTAGTTAACTTATTGTAGTGATTAAATGTCTGTGACTATGATAATTCGGCAGTGTTGGTGTCTATTTATTTAACCTTCTATCCGGACTCAGCGTCCTCGCATCCTATTCGGGGACCCAACAACGAATAATATCCGAAATTACTCGTCATCATCCGACAAATGAACAACAACGTCAGCATCATCGCGCGCTTCCAAAAGATCTTTAACATGATGACGTCCCACGACTATACCTAGATCATTTGAAACTTGGTAAACAAGTGGCAATCCGACACGCCATATACGAAAGACTTCAGTAGAATACTTCCTGATCAGCTTCGCTGCCTGGCCTTTCGCCGCATTTGATAACTGACGAGTTTTACACCTAACTCTATCACAGTCATCAAAACGAACACCACGGTGATGCGTATTATAATATTTAGCTTGTTGTCAACAATCTCTTAAACACGCGGTTAACCCTTTCCACTGAGTTCGCCTGAGCATGGTACGGTGGTGCCAACATGTGCTAAATGTGCAAGGCCTCGGGAAGTTCCTGCATTCGCTTATTGTCAAATTCAGTACCGTTGTCCGTTAACAAAATTTCTGGAGTCCCATAATGATGGACGACCAGATCCTCACAAACCTTCAGTATCGATGGACCATCAGCTTTTCTTATCGCTTGTACTTCGATCATTTTAGTAAAGACGTCTTGACAGACCCATAAGTATCTAAAACCACCCTTAGATGGAGGAAACGGACCCATAATATCCATTGCAAGAAAAACCCAAGGCTCCTGCACGCAACGCTGGCCCATTAACCCCGCAGGTTTCTGTTGGGAGACGTTCGAATTTTGACAAACATCGCAACCACACACAAAATTTTCGATGTCCTCACACATTCCGGGCCAATGAGAAGATAACGCAACACAAGCGTGTGTGTTCGGTTTTCCACTGAATTCTTTTCCGCACACACACACTCACGCACACTCGCTCCTCTCGCATGGTTGCATGGCTTATCTCACTGATCTGCGCAACCGATTGAACTGACCAGTGGCCTCTCACCTCCGACACCTGAGGCGCCACTTGATGGACAGGTGTCTTCTCAATACCCAAATGCCCTGCGGACGGAGGCTCATGATTTTCTGCGATAATCCCACGGTGATAGCCGCGCGGCGGAATAAGCTTCCATGCCTCTAGATCCTCAGCAACAATCGATACTAATGGATTCGGCTTGAAACGGTAAAGCTGAGCATCTTCAACACGTCAACCTAACTATTTCTTCGGAAACTTCTCTACCTCCGCCTTACGACGAATATACCAGTCGTTGCTAATTTCCGCTGGTGACAAACGCTTTCCTTGTACGTTCGTATTGGCCTCTATAGCATCAATCTCCGTCAAATCACAATTGGCGAGATCATCCTCGTATACACGCGATAGGGCAAAAGCTGTCGAAATTCCCATCCAGAGCATCAATTGCAGGCAACTCATGATCAACGAAATCATTCTCGAATATACGAGAAAGTGCGTCAGGAACGTACTGCACAGCCCCTTTACGATGAACTATATCAAAATCGTAGCCTTGAAGATTAAAGCCCAACGATTCAAACGACCTTTAGGATCTTTAAGATTACTCAACCACCGCAAACCACTATCATCAGTGACAACCGTAAAATGGAATCCCTCGATATATCGACGAAAACGTTCGATACCCCAGAGAACTCCTAAACATTCTTTCTCAGTAACTGAATAGTTACGCTCGGTAGAATTTAACGTCGGCTTCGCAAAACCAATAACATAGTCAATTTCTTCAATTCTCTGAACTAAAACAGCATCCAGACCATATGCGCTAGCATCGGTATGCAATTCGAAAGGAGCGTCAAAATCCGGATACGTCAAAAAGGAGCAACAGAGAGCGCAACTTTCAATTCAGCAAAAGCTCGCTGTTGATCATTTTCCCACTCCCACTTGACCGACTTTCGAAGTAATCACGTAAGGGGTTCTGCCATCATCGAATAATTCTTAATAAATCTGTGATACCGCGAAGACATTTCCAGAAAACGCCGTAACTGACGTAAATTCTTCGGAATCGGAAAATCCGGTACCAGAGCATCTTTTTCGGGATCGATATGTAAACTATCCTCGTCAACGACAAAACCGAGGTACTGGACTCGTGAACAACAAAAAACATACTTTTCAGGATTAACTTACAGTTTTGCATCCTATAATTTAATCAAAACTTCCTTCAATACTTCCACATGTTTCTCGAAAAACTCGGTAGTTATAATGATATCATCGAGGTACGCGAAACAATGCGGCTACATATCCGGCGTAACAATCTTGTCGACTAAACGCTGGAACGTAGCCGGGGCATTCGTCAAGCCAAATGACATGCCCACTTATTGATAAAACCCGAGCCCCGGAACGACAAAAGCGGTAAACTCGCGCGAGTTCTTAGCCACCGATACCTGGTGGTATGTATTCTTAAGATCAAGCATCGTAATGAACTTTGCAGACCGCAGTTTATCTAGATTACAAGTTAATTTAGGAATCATGTAACAATCCTTTGTGATTTTGTTAAATTTCCTGTAATCGATACACATCCTATACTTGTCCTTTTGTTTAACCATCACCACCGGATTTGTCCAGGGACTAGATGATTCTTCAATTACCCCCGCCTCTAATAATTCTTTAGCCTGTGGTTGCATCTCATACGAGATAGGCGGAGATACTAAGTAAACCCGCTGCGTAATTGGCGGGTGATCGCTGGGACCTACAATTTCATCAGTAATCAAAGAAGTAAACCCTGATTTCCCCCGTCGATATCGATATTTCTCGACAAGAGCCTGAATGCGCGTGCGCTCTTCACCGGAAGTTTCCTGTAGCCTTGCAATTTCCAAAGGCGAATCTTGATCCTTACATCCAAAAGAGTAGCGTTCATTCCCACCGGATAACCACCACTCCGAGGTACCACCATCTATCACTATTCCAAAGATCCGCAATGCCTCGACACCTAAAATCAGTGGATCCTTCAACCCAGATGTGATCAGAAACTCGACGTCATGTTTCACTCCTTTCAGGTTGACTGAAATAACAACAGTCCCGTAGACAGTTTCCGTCACCCCGTTCGCACATACAACCTTTGAACAAGACGAACGTGAAACTTCTAAACCCAAATTTTCAATCCAATCATTCGGAACGTGACGAATACAAGATCTTGAAGCACCCGGATCTAACAACATGTTCAAACTTACCGACCCGATAGGAAGAAAAATACGTGAATGAACCGGGATACCGAATAAGCAATTGTCTTGAGTAATCCTCGGCTGGCCAAGCACCGAAAAACTGTTTTGCCCTTCCCCAGCCTCTAAAACCGGTGCCGCATCTGCAACGCCAAAATCTCGAACCGAAAATCCAACAATACTCCTATCTGTGACCCCTGGCAACTGAACATTACGTGAAGCCAAATCGTCAACAAATTCAACACGACTGATCCCTTTTTCAACAGGAGACAGAGCGGAATCAACTACTGTTTCCCGCTGGGGTTTCCCAAATTCGATGCCTTGGTACGACAACTACTACATTGGGGAGTCTTCACTCCAACTTGCCACAACCAAAACAAAAGATTCCGACAGATGGCTTCGAACAACCCGCACGATAATGTCCTTCCGCCACAGTTACAACACAAATTTGGCCGACCAGCGGAAGCTGCTGCATTCCCTGATGACACGACATTAACAGGAATCACAGGAAAAGACGACTGTAAAGGTCCACCAGCAGCAGTAGGTTTCGAAATTTTTTTTTCCCTCCCCCGCTCTTTTTAGGTCGAACCCCCTTCTTCGATGATTCGAAACTCCCCCTGACCGAGAGGTCAACAGCACAAACCGGGACCCCACCTGCCTTCTTTTCGTTTCTCTTGTACTTCTCAGAAGCATAAGTACAAGCTGGATAGATAGTATCCCCAACAGCAGGCGGCGCGACAAGCCTCAGCAAATCTCGGCGTTCATCGAGATCTTGAAGAAGTTCCTCCAGCTCATCAAAAGTAGAAAATTGACGACGAGAAATCATGTGATGATATTCCCTCCTCAAATTCCCGAAAGCGATATCCAACCTAGCCTCGATCGAGAAATGAGTGTCCTGAGAATGAGTTCACATCATCAACCTTATATTATCGATATAATCCGATCCACTCTCCAATGCACCCTGAGTTCTTACCACGATATCATGCACTGCGCACTTCTTAAATTCGGTATTAGAGAAACGACGCAAGAACGCCCAATGGAACTCTTGATAATTGGAAAAACGATTACTTTCTTCCCACCAATTAAAAGCAATGTCCCTCAACAATACTGGCATCACGCGAAACAAATCCTCGTCACTCATGTTGCAAGCCTCTTTACAAATGGTAACCCTTCTCATGAAATCTTCAATGTTTTCCCCCTTGTACCTGGAAAAACTAAGCTTCCACGAGTGAACGCGATCGAAAGCGCTAAAGTTCGAACGTGAGGTCCCAGATGAACCTCGAGATACAAAATCCTAGGAAGAACCCTGAACCCCGGGTGCAACTTGCACATAAGTCCACAGACATAAGTCTGTGGACTTATGTGCAAGACGACTTATGTGTACACCCCATCAATACGAACTCTACGATAAGAAACAGGATCTCCTGACTCCAACTCACGTCGAGATCCATGAAACTCTGTTCCTCATTGTTGATCACAACCACTCCCCAAATTGGTATGTCCCGATCCGAGACCAAATCGCAAATCTGAGCTAGAAACCGGTACATTACAATGTGAAGAACTAGTAGCTCCAGGGTCAACTGGCGACATAGGGTACGTAGACATACTAAACGACACATGAGTATTCTGCCCGTTAATTCCGGCTGTAGCGACAGAAACAGAAGGACAAGAAGAACCGGATCCAGTCATGGTGAAAACTGGGGCAGACGAACCCCCCATACCCGAGAATAACGCAATCATCGGCAAAGCATAAAATTCATCGGCCTCAGCCCACGTCATGTTTGGGAACTGAGCCCTCCTAGTAGCACGAGTTAAACGATCGCGTAAGATCTCAATATCCCCAACCTCGCTAGCGCGATACGAACGTAAAATTTCCCTTACTTGGACGATAGACAACGATTCAATCCATTGATCAATAGAAAACCCCCCTTGATTAGCATCATCTGTGGGCGACCCTTCACCATTCATTGTCGTATTGTTAAACATGGTTGGCTCCGGCATGGCCAACCCGCTGAAAAAGGGAAATTACAAAAAAAAATCAGATCAATTCCAACTTAAATCGAATTTAAATAAAATAATATCGCTTTAAAGTCGCCTCAAAAATATTTAAATGTCGCCACCAAATCACGAAATCAATGGCGAATCTAATTTACAAATAAACAAATTCACAAAAAAAAAAGACAAACAAATCACAAAAGATATCCACAAGACACACTCTGCGCAATAATCAGCGAGAGTCAGTGCATAATGAAATATGCACTGACTCTCATTTGCCAAAATAAACGAAAAACCTGTTATTTCAGATTCAGGACCAAAAATCAAAAGAGTAGATCATCAAAATCCGAGATAACTCACGAAACTGATCGCAATACCCGAAAAGTGTCGAAAAATAAATCCCGAAACAAAAGACGGAATGAAATCGATCGCATCAAAATAAAATAAAACTAAATCTCCGCGATGGCAGATTATCCCCACCGTAAATAAAACTCGAGCGTCTCCGACGCGTGACTCGATGTCAAGGGTCGGAAACGCCAATAAAAAAAAACAGTTCCGAAACAAAATTGACAATTCAAATTTACCGAATCCGAGAAATCCTCAAGAATCGCGACGAAAATCAATAAAATAATTTTTCCGCAATTAAATCACGTGCCCCACGTTGGGTGCCAAAAAAGCTGTGACGTATTTCGCTCCTCTGCGGAAATGGAACGAAAATACGCAGCCCTTGACGTCCAAATTCAAAACCAATAATTGGGCGCCAGATCGTTTTTCCGAAAACGAACAAAAATCAAAATCAAATTCCGAATGAATCACAAATGACAGAACAGCAGCCGACAGCTCAGTATATCATCCGCGGAGACGGCTGGGTCCAAGATGCTGCTCCAATTGAAATCCTGAAATGACTGGGTTTGCAAAATAATAACGAATTATTGTACGGAGAAAAATGATAATTCAATTCAAAATAGCTAGAAGTTAGATTATAAATGCAACAATAAAACCCCATCTTGATCTCTCAATCTCTCCCTCCGAACTCGGGGAAAAATTAACAAATAAGTAAAATAAAGACAAATAACTCGACACAACACAACCTCTACCTCTGCGATATGTCAGAGAATAAAATACTAGTCGAAATTGTAAGTTAAAGTCAAAGAAAGTGAAAAGATAGTCAGAAGATGATAAAACTAGTCAATTTACTCGAAGTCAGATAATCGCAGAGAAGGGAGGTACTATTACCCCGAGCGCTAAGCGCGTCCAGCAGAGTGGCGATAGGGAGAGGCAACTCCACGTGAGTTTGAGAGGGGGATTGCCTCGAGAGAATGTAAACAACAGAGCCGGCAACTGATAGAATATCAACCGGCGACGAAATAAAAATCGAGCGCCGAAAATGCGCTACAATCCCACTTTTAAAAACACGATAAATTCCCAAACGAAATATTATTTAAGCCGAAAGTAAAAGCGATGTTGAATCGGCCAAACGTTAACTGAGAGGCAAAGGTAATAATCCCGAGGAAATAACACGACTGACCTCGAGATTCCAAACCGCCGAAAAATCGATAATATTACACGGCGATGGCGAAACGAGAGTCTAATAAATGACACAAAAATTCCGTTAAGATCACTGAACTCGAGAGAATTTTAACAAACCAAATTGCCGACAAATTAGCGATATCAAAGAGCAAAGATTCGAATGGACCCGAAAAATATATTCCTCTGTCGAACGAGGAGTGAGAACCGGTCCAAAATCGTGGAAAACTCTAATGGCGTCAACGCTACGGACCAAGCGTCCGAGAAACAAAAGGCTGGTTCCACACCTCGTGAGACACGCAAATTTACAAAGTTCTTTTTAGGGAACCACCGCTCACCGATAAAAAGAAGAATACACGTCGATCAGTAACCCCGAAAGCTCCACAAACGGCAAAGAAGTCCTCGGATGACCCTCGGGTCCCACAAACTATCGACTCTCGGAAATTATTTTACAAATTTAGACAACAAACATTTGCACAGCGGCCACAATGATGTCCAGACGAGAAGTGGCTATTGCCGGTGCAATTAGTCTACCCGACAACGCTCTAACAGGTGATGATTCTGCTGCCAGGAAAGATTGAAAAGAGTTATATAGACACCGATACTTCAATTCAAATCAAATTCATCCGTCTCTTAAAACTGATAAATCTTTTTAATGAAACATCCTTTGGGATCAATTATTACGCTTAGTATAGATGAATTTATAAATGTAAGTCTGGCGAATTAGCAACCGTACATTTTTCTTCCGTTAGGTGATGAAACCGCTTCTGCTTATTCGGTGGAAAGTTTAGGCAGGTCATACTTCATCGTTATATTTTCACCGATTTCCAAGTAGTTTCTACCGACAAACGAGGGAAGCCACTTGACTTGCAAAAATGGATCAGTCATGTCGATCCGAGTAGGATAGCTATAGAGAAGAACAGAAAAGGTTCTATGATTATATTGATTATGAAGGAATTTTACTAGTACTGTAACTAGCAATGCAAAATGACGGTAATTTTTTACATGCGTCCAGTCAGCCGTAAATTTACCATTTCTGACTTGACGCATACCTAGTGATCCAAACTAACCGGTTAATTAAATTACCCAATTGTCAGTAATTTTTTCTCGTTGTCATTTATGCTGAAAAATCGTCTATCTAGATGTTATCTGACCGTCATTTTGATACTTTTTTTTTCATCTTTTCTTTTTTCATTCTTTTTTTTCATTTTCTTCATGATTTTGTTTAAAAATTTAAATAAAATTATGATTAATGAGGAAATAGAAATTGAAAATTTAGTGAATATTACCTTAGGATAGAATTCCAAAAAAATCAGAAAAATTTCGTAGCACTTATCTTATTTATTATTATCATTAGTCCATACGCCAATGCAGGTTCTGTATCGGTGATGGGGTCCCCGAGGTAACTTGGGTTAATTCTATGTTTTTTCGGCCGTTGATTCCGAATTTGTTGGTTATCCGGTCGGAAAATTAGCGGTTTAATTGTTATTAATAATTTAATTGTTCAAAACGCCGTATCTCGCAACCTATGATAGATACGAAAAAAAGCCCAATTCAATAATGTTTCTTTATTTATTTGCAATTACTTTTATGTGTTTGAAACGCAACTAAAATTCCAGAACATTCTGGTCGACTATCGGCCTACTTCGAAAATCTCCGGGACCCTTCGGGTCATCAGTCATAAGTCACCGAAACACACGCGAATCAGTTTAGGCTTAGCCTCTCACCGTACAAGTCTATCTCGGGCAAATCACCTGTACAAGTTTTATATCGCACCTCACCGAGTACAGTAGCTCTTTGAACCTCACCTAGCTCACTAGTAATCAAGTACATCACCGGTCTTTGTAAGATCACCGTTTTGTTCAGTACATCACCTCTGTTAATTAACTCAGTATAAATTCAGTGACTCAACGAATTGAAAGTGAAGAGACAATCATCAATTTAATTAGACATTCGACAATTTAAGACCAAAGAGTGTAATAATTAATTGACAAAGTGGTTCGATCCCACAAAATAAAGTGTGGTTTTTAAATCCGGCTCATCAGTAATTTTCTCAACAACTCCCTCCACATTTTCATCCCACATCCACCCTAAATTTAGTCATTCACCAAACATTGTTTTGCAAAATTTTGATTAACTTATTAGTTGACGAGATATACGCGCCGAAATAGTTACGCTGCCGATCGCTTGTGTCCAGCCGCGCATGGGCACACGCTCTGTGGAAAACTTGATCCACGTTGAGGTGGCAGTTGCGACTTCAGAAGAATTTTCCTCATTATTGAATGAAACACTGTATCAATCTTGGATAAAATTTGACTAGATTTCAGTAATAGCCGAAAGCGCTATAAGTAACTCTACTGAGTGTAAACACTGTTAGAAAGAAATTGAAATTCCATGGACTGTTGACGAGCAATTTTCAAGAGAGTGACATTGAATTCAGTTCAGGAGAAAAAAAATCATGGAAGTTCACATTTCACTGATTATTCAATGGAACTCTAAATCTTTGGGTAACAGGGAGATGAGGATTCTCCTATTCACTCGGATATTCAATAAAAACATAAATAGTCAGTACCAAATTACGCAGAATTTTCCATTGATTGAAAATTTGAGAATATGTTCACTCGAATCTTCCTGATTTTTATTAATTTCTATGGAATCATTGAACTGAAATCTCCAGTTTTTATTGATTTGTCCATAAAATTTCGAATTTTCAATTACAAAATTCCTAAAAATTTCAGTGGAACTGAAGTGCGATGAAAATTTACGAGAAGTGTACTGGAAATTTCAATCAAACTTCCTTGACTGTGAACAATTACTAATTGAGGCTGGATACTCAAAGAAATTAGGAATAAATCTCTAAAAACTAAAATTTCAACTCTCTTGTATGAACTTTTATGATAGTTAAAGCTGTTTGTTTAAAAAAAATCGCATAAAAATACGGGCATAGAGAGGATATGACGAGAGAGCCCGCGTTCGGGTCCTTGCGTATGGGAATTCGACTCCTCGGCGGCTCCGTAGCACGCGCTCGGTACCGTAACTCTTTCTTTGCGTATATCTCGTCAACTAATGAGTGAATAAAAATTTTATAAAGAACAACAGTTATTGCAAATAGATAAAGGAACATTATTGAATTCGACTTTTTTTCTTATCTGCCATAGGTTGCGAGATATGGCGTTTTAAACAATTAAATTAATAATAACAATTAAACCGCTAACTTTCCGGCCAGATAACCAACAAATTCGGAATCAGCGGTCGAAAAAACATAGAATTAACCCAAGTTACCTCGGGGACCCCATCACCGATACAGAACCTGCATTGGCGTGTGGACTACATATAAAATCTATAAAGCTCAATTACAGAAAAACAGTCATATGAAATTTTTCATTGGGTAATTGATGTCGTAAATCTTCTCATTTGAAAACTAATTAAAGAACTCTCTTAAACAAAGGGTGCCTGAAGCAGGCTATCTGTTACTAAAATTGGAAGAGCTCTGGGGTCTAAGGCTCAACCCGGGGGCCTAATTTTGAAGTAACACGGTAACATGATCAACGATATTTGTCGTCGTGCTCTATATATCTAGATGTAAAATGACCGTTAAGCGGTCTGAAAACGCTTAGAGATGTGCCAATTCCTCTTCTCATCTCATCAATAAGCACGTCTAAAATTAATCAAGCTCCGAAATAATAAATGATAAATAATTTGCTTACCCACATTTAGCGAAGTTCGTCCACATTCTAACCATTCTTTTTCGCCGCAAGCTGATGCTGCTACTGTTACCAATCGTCTCTGCATTCAAAGATGGCATCCAGAATATCTGAGCGAGATCATCGTTATGTCCAACGTCTACATTCATATAAGTGACATCATTAAGTCATTTGTTTCATTATCAAATAATATAATAGAAACAAAGTAGTGATTCTGAACCGTGTAATTTTATTCCGTCTATGGTATGCTCAAGTCCCCCGTCCTTAAATGAATTTCGATAGTAATAAATCGGTGCAGTCATCCCTGCTCTCCACCATTGCGTTGTTGTTATCCCGCTGACATAGAAAAAATCCGATGTGATCTAAGCAATGGAAACCTCTGTTTTAATGACCACTCGTTATTTATAAATCAAAAAATTGTAATTCTTCATTATTCCAACAATAGTGTCCTCACTTGTACAGCCTTATTAATAAGATCCTCTTTCTCCTCAGTTTCAGTCGCTCCTTCAGATCTCATTTTCTCGTAGTCTTTGAAAAAAGAGAGCAAATGCGCGGGTGGTCGCTTCATAGACTTTACTTTTGTGACTAACTTATCCAATAGTTCTCCAGCTGTAAATTGATCCCATATGAGAAGGCCAATGAACATGAAGTACCTACCAGGGATGCGAAAAAATTACATGACACGTCACTGATCGGTCATATGACATTTCAGTGACGGTCATGTGATACGGCCAACTATGACAATTTATTGTCACATGACACAAACGTGACTGTTTTACCCCGTGACCCTCACATCCCATCTAATTAGTGGCACCCCAGGTGGAGGCAACTAGTTCGAAATTCGAAAATTCCCCATGATTACCTCCATGGACGGACAATCACAAAGCTTCAACATGCGTGTCAGTCGTGTTTCAGTTTAAAAAAGAAAAATCAGTGCCGAGTTTATTGACTAAGTGTGATTTTTCTCACTGAGAACAGTTGAAATCAATGAATAAAATAAATGATTTCGCACCAATTTTTCATCACAATTTTTGACATGATATTCATTTGAAAATTACACACAATTTTGAAACTGGATATATTCTACGGAAATTTTCAACTGAAAAATTTATTCTACATTCAACATTCTCTCCCTGAAGGCCTTCAGGCGATAGGCGCGTTAGCAAGTAAACCCTTGCATCGAAAAACCGGTGCAATTTGAAAATTTGTGACAAGCTTTTGTAACAGAAAAATTTATGACGGTCACATATGACCGTTATATTTTTGTGACGTGAGAGATTTTAAAACGTGACGTCATTTCGCATCCCTAGTACCTACACTGTCTCATAATTTCTTACCGTTCTCGTCCGTTACTCCTGGTAAATACCTTAGTGTCGGAGGGAAGAGCCCAGCGACTTCGGCATCTACAAATCCTATTAAATGTGGCAGATCATGGAATTCTCCTCTCCCATATTTGGCATATAAATTCCCGCTCAAAACGGCATCTTTCGATACTAGTTCGTCTTCGACAACGGGCTTGAACAGTCCGTCAAACGGTGTGCCTTTACTTTTATTTTTCATATTAAAAATTTTTTGAGTAGCCATTACAATATCCTGAGCCGGAGCTCGAGACAATGCTTTCAAGAATTCATCCTCTGGCTGGGAATCATTCAAATTCAATGCCGAACCAAGAAGGTACGCATTTGACATTGCTTCATCCGTTGAAGAGATTACCCAATCGTTAAAAGGAGAACCGCTCATGGAAATCGATCTATGGTATAGCCCTACAGATGAAAATATATTCCGTCAACAATATCACCTCAACTTGATAAACTTGACTTGTAACCCTTGATATTGGCCATCTCATGTTAAAAACCCGAGAACGTATCATTTTCTTCTCTTTAATTAAATTTTTTTTTCAAGAATCCAAGTTTACGCTTTTGACCAGTGACAATCTGTGGCTGATGTGTTTTTTACGTAAAATTAAAGCATTGGAATGAAAAACTAACAATAAAGAGAAAGCTACCCACGGTGAAAGGTGGTAGGTGCGCATGAGATGTCCACTGTAACTAAATCACAAATTAACGTACAGGGTGATATCAGCACCTTGTTTACGAATTGTGAGGAAATATAGAATGGATAATCAGTAATTCAATGACATAAGAATTATGAAATTACGATAATAAATTTTTGAATACTGAGCGTTAGAATTTTTCAATGATTTAGCCAATAACATCATGGTAGACTCCCGCCATGCTGCCATGATTGAAAAGGGCGATAGTACGACAATTATGGCGATATTTACCGCGATGATTTTACCAACATTATGCGCGATAGTTGGAGCACCATTATGTGCGACGGTGAGCAATATTCATTGCAGCCATAAACCGATAATTTTATCAACATGAAGAGCGAAATTAACTATCATATCAAGTCCCATTGGTAACTGCGTCATCATTTCTAATCATGGCGGTAGTCAATCGCAATATAATTGGCTGAAGTATTGAAAAATTCTAATGTTCACCATTTAAAAGTCCATTATCGGAATTTAGTCATTTTTGTACCATTGAATTCCCGATTTTCTATTCTATATTTGCCTAAAATGTGTAAATAAGGTGCTGACGTCACCCTGTATATAGAGTTAATCATTAATTTCAGCACCTTTAGATTGTTCGGAAAGCGTGAGGAGTTCCACTGAAACTGCTCCGGAGCCGTATCCGAATATTGTAACTTGATCTGGATCACCACCAAATTTTCCCATGTTTTCTTGCACCCACTTCAAACCAAGTATTTGATCCTTCAAGCCAGCATTGCCGGTGGCATTTGGATGATTTAATGATAAGAATCCTAAAAAGAGGATAAAGTTTAAAAAATCGATGGGAAGTTATTGGGAATGTGAATATTTACCAAGTGCACCTAGACGATATTTTATGTATACGACCACGACGTCCTCTTCAAGCAGGAAATCAGGACCGAAGAGTGAACTATTTGCTGATCCCACAGTAAAGAGGCCACCATGAATCCATACCATCACAGGTCGTGTGCCATTATGATGGGAGTTGAATTCCGTCTGAGGGTAGATTAAAGCGGATAATATTTTCATCCGCAAAATATAAATTGGTTTTTGGGAACCCTCAATCGGTTTTAGGAACTGATCGACTGAACAGGAACAATAGTTGAATTGCTAATCGCAGGAAATAAAATTGGTTTTTATTTCGGAGCATCGGAAAATGTTCAGCTTCGTACAACAAAAACTATTTTGCACAGGACATTTTACCCTAATTTTTGTAAAAATTATCCAATTTGTGCAGGAAGAAAAAATTGGAGTAATGGTAATTTTTCCTATTTTGCTTCCGAATGGAAGCATTGTAATCGTCCAATTTTGACATTCTCTAATTTTCATTGTAAATTATGTACAATGGTTTGAAACATAAAGATACGAAGTTTGGCGACCATTTCTGTATGTGCGCATGTCCACCGCCACTTTCCCTGTGGTCAATTTTTAGAAAATTGAGTAATTAAGTGGCTAAAGCAGTTCCAAAAAATTCTGACATTTTGTCAGATTATAAGTCTTAACGGGGACTAACTCTGAAAAATTTCAGTCCGATCGATCTAATAATTTTTGAAACAAAGCAATTCGTTTTTAAATCGTTTTCTGCAAATAACATAAAAACTAGTGGACCAATTTCGATTTTTTTGTTTTCAAAATATTCGTTTCGATGGCTTCTATCTAAATCGATGAAAACATATACACCCGTACATAAAAAGTTTACGATATTTCCGTTTTTTCATTAAAAAAAACTTTGTAATCACTAGCTTGTGCAGAAATCGTGATAATTTGAAATTTGGACAGAAAATATGTATGTGTCTGCCCGTTCATACGAAGTATTCGAAACAGGAATTTTTATAGCACCCATGGAGGTTGCAGCAACCATTTGAAATTTTTGTTGCTAGTGAGTGTTATAAGACTAAACTTTTGTAATATGTCAGACCATTCGGAAGTCCGCCATCAATGTTTTGATGGCGTAAAAAACGCTCCGTGACATGCTCACTGTCATATGTTCGCTGTCCCTTACTTGTTTAGAAAAAAGCTTCTGCTTGTAATGGTAAAGAACGGAATTTTTTCGATATTTTTCCTCTTTACATAAGTGCTATGTTTAGTGAGTTTTATTTCACATTAATTGATTCTTACTTGAGGAGTGTAAACGTTGATAAATAGACAGTCTTCATCACCAATATATTCTGTATCGAATTGTGGACAACCTTTCCTTTGTCCTACAGTTTCAAGTGCCTCCGTCCAGCTGTCGGCTTCCACCGGAGCCTAGATGAATCAAATTGCAATTTCGCCTATTACTCCAGGCCATTATTGCGGTTTTCGGCAAACATTGCCGAAAAACACAATAATGGCCCGGAGTAGTAGGAGAAATTGTAATATGAATACAAGCGGTTAGAAGAATAATTTAGCTAGATAAATCAAGATTGTGGACAATAAATCGACAATTGTGGTGGATCAATTGACCACTAATGATTACCTGAAAGCGGAGATTTCCCACAGGAGGTTTAGCGAACGGGATTCCATTGAACGATGCATAACTAATATTCTTCTCGACCGTTGTTAATATTTCTCCTCGAACCGGACCTTTAGTCGTATAAACAATACCAGTTCGATTCGCAAACCTAACTGGACTGGGTGGATAACCTGGAGACCCATTAATATTTGAATAGCATAAAAATAGGAACAGTACACCTACTACTACGTTACAAGACATCGTGAAGTGTTAGCACTACTCCTTTTCGTCGCTCGCGTCGCGGTTTATAGGTGGTGATTACATTAATAACGTTGGACGTCATCATTTTGGAATGTGTTGTTCATTAATTATCAATTTGAGAAAAAGTATATGCTCTTACTGATACGAGGCAACATACCAAAACTGTACATTTCAAATACGTTTCGAATTAATAGTATTTGGAAAAACAATTTTTTCATTACAAAATTCAGAATTTGATATGAAAACGTTATACGCAGCTAAAATTTCAGGAAAAATTTCGGAGCAATAAGTGAAAGTGATGGGAAATGCTCTTTCGGGAATTTTTACGTAAAAAATGTGGAAAAATATCTTAAGTAAAAAATAAATTTTCCCTCTTAAGTAACAATTTTATGCACTATTGAATATTTTTACCTGGAATTTTTGGTACACTTCTTGTAAATTTTTATGACATTTTAGTTCCATTGAAATTTCAACAAATTTCGTCATTGAAAAATAATAATTTCATGGAAAAATAAAGAAGACCTGTAACTTTTAGTTCCATTGTTATATGAAAATTTATAGAAATCAGTAGAATTTCATTTAATATATTCTTGAATTTTCAATTAATTTAAAATTGAGTGTGATTCCGCACTAAATATTTATGTTTTCATTGAAAATTTATGTTGAGGAATTCTCGTGTTAATCTGTGCTGCTCAAAATTTTGGAATTCCATTAATTTTTCAATGTAATGTGAATTTTGAGGATTCGAACATTTCCTGTATTATTTTTTCTATCAGATTTCCTACAAGATTTCCTGTAAGATTTCCCATGGGAGTTCTATAGGATGCTATAGGATGCCGTATGGGGTTTCTGATAACTCCCATATGAACCAATATACCACCCATATGATACCCCATATGACTCCCATCTAACCCCGATATGCCCCCGTATGACCTCCATAGAAAGCCCCATAGCCTCCATGTCAGATCCCAATAGGAAATCCTATTGGAAGTCGTATAGAAAATTCAATAAGATACCCCGTATGGCATAGTGAGCGTGAGGATCAAATAAGGCAGACGAGTGGAGTGATCACAAATGTCAAACGAAGGGAATGATGACAAGGGTCAAAGGATAGACGGTGGTGTAATATAGGCCCTTAAGGGCCTTGTGATTACTCTAATCCCACTAGACTCTTGTGATGACTTGTGAATACACAAGGTTCAAACGGGGAAATTGAGTGAGTCCTCTCGTTTTTTACACTTGACCCTTGTGACCGCACCACTCATTTTCCCGCTCAATCCTTGTGATCACACCAGTCGCGTTTCGTGTTTACTAACCCTAATGTTCGCTCAACTCCTCCATTTGACCCTTGTAACTTGTAACGAACATGTGGGGATGTTCGTTAGGAACACTAAAAACGATCTGTAAACAGCGAGACTCCTACAACGTTGAATTAAAATCCGTGAGTAAGAATCCAAGAGCGAGAGAGTGAGAGTCCCTTATCCACTTCCGAGTGGCTTATTTTCGGTTAGAGTTATCGGTTCCGTTTATTAGTAAAGATTAGTAATTACGTGTGTTTGAGGGCCCAGAAAAATTATCGTGAAGAAGGGCCAAAATTATAGAGTCATCCGGTTCTTTTTATGGGGTTCACCCTATTGTTAATCTTGCGGGTAATCGAATAAGTCCGGCTGAAATGCCGGCGCTCCAATTTCGTTGGATTTTTAGGGGTTAATTGGTTACGTTTTTGTTTTGGGTGAAAGGTCGTTCGGAGCGAGTGCAACCATCGTCTCCAACGAATTGCCAGGTTGCCTTTGGGTTTTTGATGAGAGAAACGAGTTGAGCAGGAATTAGTAGTGAAGTTATAACAAGTGCCGGTAACTTGTCTTTTAACCCCGAAAATCCCGGAGATCCGATCCGTGGGAAGCGCCAAAGACCCTTCGTAATTATCCGAACGACAATCAGTTCGGCCTAGTCTCGCGTAATAATTAATAAAAAGGAACTAGTTTTGTGTTAGGTGATTAGAAAAGAGTTAGGTGAGATTTGAATAATCGCGCCAGGTCGTGAGAGTCGCGATTAATTGTCGTTAGATTCGCACCTTCGAGGGGCGTGTCCGCACCAATCAAAATTCGGGTGATTGAGCGGTGAATTCCGTGCTCTGAGGTGTCCCGAGACGCTCATGAGTTCGGCAGTTCGGCGTTGGCCCTTGACCCCACCAGAACTAGTGCCAGTACAGTGCCTATATTAGGAATTAGAGTGCCTATATTTGGATAAGTGTATCTACACGATGGCGAAGAACACCCCAAAGAGGGGTAAGAAACCCAAAGTGAGTTTTTAGTTCGGTTTATTTATTTTTCCGAATTCATTTCGGCTTTTAGTTATTCGACTACGGGGTCTTTAGCCCCGTACGTCGCATTTTATTCTGTTAAAACGGTGATTGTGACGCATAATCCATATTGTGAGGTGCCGATTCCCCCCTTTTTCACTCATGATTGGGTGGTTTTCGTAATTTTTGGTGGGTTATTCAAGGGGATAATTACTCACGTTTAACTGCCAGAGCGCGTCCATTCCCGTTATACGTGTTTTTTTTGCGCGTAAGAAATTCCACTCGTGTTCGAATTGAGTTGGTTCGCGTAGATAGTTAATTAAAATTA
>NW_021680534.1:79750-89956 GCF_001412515.2 Diachasma alloeum | reverse complement strand
TTTTTTGGGTATTGTTGTCTTCGGTAGACTCTCCCGGACATTTTGTCTCAGGGTTCGTAATTTTTGACTCTGCCATTTTCGAGTTATGACAAGTTGAGTTTTACGGAATTTCAGCCGTTCTGGCTGGTACGAAAAATCGATGGATGAATACGTTCTCCTCTCTCTCGCTCCCATTGTCGCTCGCATACCTTTCCCCCCAGTTCTCGGAATTCTCGAGTATTTAGGGATTAGCGTGTATTTCTACTCTCCCCAAATGTTTATTTCGGCATATTTGAGGTATTTATCGGTGATATTAATTTCTTCGAATATTTTTGTCAGATTAGACTATTTCCTATCAGAGTGCGGAATTAATATTATGATTATTATTATTGTCAGTATTATTAGTTATTAATTGTAGATTTTTTTTCTTTTTTTTTTAATATTTTTTTGAGAGAATTGAAATGTCTTTTCTTTGAAAAATTGGTGATTCTCATATTTCAATAGTGAAACACGTAAGAACGATGTTGATTTCTTTTCCTTTTTTTGTAGTTTTGGCCACCCAATACCCGTCTCCACCTGAACTCCACCCCTCTCTCCACAACCTAGCACACTGAGCGAACCCAGGACCGTTACCTTTCCCCAGAAATCTAGTTTTCTCCCTTTTCGTGTAAATTTTTGAGGTTTTGAAATCAATTAGAATTGGTTTTGTAGAATCATCCGGTTTGGTAATTCCGGC
Organism: Diachasma alloeum; assembly: GCF_001412515.2. NCBI lineage: Eukaryota > Metazoa > Arthropoda > Insecta > Hymenoptera > Braconidae > Diachasma > Diachasma alloeum. Next base: position 89,241 of record NW_021680534.1, on the reverse strand, counting down.
TAAAAATTACCTGGCGCCCATAGATTTTTGTATTTTTGAGTTTAACTAGATGAAGGGGAAGAAGGGCGAAGGTAATAAGCATTTTTAACCCCCATACGAAAATGTCACGTTACAAACTTGATCCTCATTGCACTCGTTATAGGCCGCGCACCAAAAAATTTAATAAACGAATTTAGTGAATTCGCTGGACGATTCTATTGGATTTCTATTAAACTTTCTATTAGTTTTCGGCCGATTCTATTGAAATTTTCAATAGAATATATTCTGTGGACAAAGTCTATAGAATTCGATTTTTTATAAACCTTATTCTATTCAGATATTTTCTATAGAATTTCCTAGGTTGAAATTTTACAAGTTTTTTGATTGACTTTCTTGATGAAAAGAGGAGGAAAATAGAATGAAAAAAACTTAGAAAATTTGAGCCGAGGAAATTATAGAATAAGTTAAAATAGAATAAGTTATATAGAAAAATTGAATTCTATTGACTTTTTCTATATAATACTTTCGATTGAACATTTTAATAGAATCTGCCAAACACTCATAGAACGTGCAATAGGAATTCAATTGAATTACCTAGTGAATCCACTAGGTTTTTCAGTGTAATTTTTTCGGGGCAACTTCTTCTGCCCTATCTCGCATAGGATGTAGAAGCAAATCTCTCGAGATGTTCTATCTGCAAAATTTTACCCTGTACCGTTATGTTGAAATCTTTTTTACAGATCATTTCTTGTTTTGAAAAACAGGGCGCAATGTGCTAAAAATGAATTATTTAATTAAATAGCTGGAGATAGCGAACAAAAATTCAAGATTGATTCCGCATCAATATGTCTCGCATGTTTTTTTTTTAATTTCCGGAGTGGTACTGTGCGAAGATTAGAGTGGCCCACGAAATATATATTTCCCAATTTCACTGTTCTCCTGTCTCAACACGATAGTTCATGATATGAAGAAGCGATGTGAATTTTTTCAAATTTTTAAAACGTTTCTAACAGGCCTTGACAGCATTTCAAAATTTAAGAAAATGTTTGACCCACTGGCAGTTCATAGTTGAGTAGTTTGGCGAAAAGTCAAATGAGTTTATGACGGTCCTCTCGGAGGTCACAGGTGTCGACCCATGACCATGTACTAGGCCTAGTGGCGCAAGGCCGCCCAGTGAAAAACTCATGCTGCAACATTGAGGGAGCATCGGATTATGTTGGCTTCTGCGCTGTTCGACGCGGATCACATCCACCGACCGCGCGGCGCAAGTTTCAGTTCTCTGGGACTCAGGAATTGGGAATTATGACAATTTTAAAATTGCCAATTCAAAATCATATAATAACGTGGATTCTCCGCGCTTCATCGCGTGATCGGGGTGGGGTAGAAAAGATTTTGAGGTTCCTCGGGGCGATGTACGGTCCCGACGGACACTCTTCGCTGGGTTTCAGCGGTAATAAGTCGCTCTGCGCATTTCAATTCATCTGACGCTCTTTGAGCATCTTTTATCTGTTCTTTTCTTTTATAAATAGTTATTGTGGTGTTGTGTCCGGATTTTCCGGCCTACCTCAAGACGTCGCTACTGCTAAGAGGGTCCAGACGAGCTTCCTGGAGCAATTATCACGTGATTACGGTGAGCGTCGAATTTCAGTTGTGAGTGCACGCGTGATTCTTTTGTAAATTCACTCCGGCGTCCATTTTGGGCCCGTTTGCGAATTAATTCAAGTCTACTTGTGACGCGGCACTCAGTAGTCTTCAGCTACTTAATTACTTGATTATTAGGATTGTGATTATTTGTTGTTCATTACTATTACAAATATTTTCTGTGTGGAGAAAAATTGTTTATTGATCATTTACTATGTTAATCTTCCCCAATCATTTTTCGTGTCGTGGCTCTCGCGTTATCGTCACGTACGGGTGATCCTCGCGGGCTAGCGTCTACCACGCACCTCCAAAATTATTATTATTTCTTTCGCTGGTTATTATCAATAATTGAATTATATATTTTTTTTGTTAAATGCACTTCAAGTCAAGTATTGAATCTTGCCTCTTTCAATTATTTTACCAAATCAAGATTGATTTCTTGATTCACTTTGGTTTGTGTAGCGTCTTTGCTCGCGGGAGTCCCCTCCCGCACTTGTACAGAAAATTCTACGTTGACTATCGTATGGACGAGTAAAACGTCCCTACCGTACCTCATTGATTAAAAATACATTTTTTTGTTATTTTATAAAATTTACATAGTGTTGAGTTACGCTCATTGTAGCCTGTTCCCACACGCCTCCGCGGTTATCTGAGCTAGTCGTGGAACTCGTCTCAACGGCATACCAAAGGTCATAACCTTGTCCTTTGGCGGTTAAAAGGACTGGCGCCCTTTTTTGTATTTTGTCTCCTCTCGTTTATCCCCGTCGTTCTAATTTCGAGTTGAGAGTCCAAAGGGTCGCTGAAAGTTCGTGGAGAACCACGCGCCTTAATCCAGCAGACGCGCTTGGAAAAATACCTCACAACGTATACGAAAATGCCCGAGACGCGAAAAGATACGGAAATTCCTTTAATTGGGAAAATGAGATCGGAAATTGTTGGCAATCAGTTGCCTTCAAACAAGTATTGGAGTGTTACTTCCATCATACCTGACGTTATAGACCAAAACTCACAGCCCGTGAAGCTGCGACGCGAGTTGTGAGAAAGGTGACAGTGTTTTGGGAATATGCAGGGATTCTGATAATGAAAGAATACCACGCGATTGCTAAACTCGAGAAATTAGTGAACGAGTATCAAAAGATTCTCAAATATCCTCCTGAGAAGAAGAATTCCGACACATATCAAACGAGAGAGGCCATTTCTAGAGGCACGTTGGAAGACTTGTTTGATATTGCTCACCAAACACAAGTGGGTGATATGAAAAATGAGGCAGTGATTACCATTTTGAACCTTCATCGACAAACAGGACGAAAAGGTTTGCTGGATATGATCATCGATACGGGAGTCGGTAGCATCCACGATGAAACGGAAGAAAAGAAAGAAGACAAAACGACCGAATCATCGAAACCAGGTAATAATAGTAATAATAATAATAATAATAATAATAGGCGTAAGGAGTGTGGCGAATCCATCGCCCGGCATGTCTGAGTGTCGCGAGTCACTCAGGACGAGGTTCGATCTGCTTTGCGAGGTATGAAGAACCACGCCCCTCCGGGTCCTGACGGTATTAACGCCTTTTGGTGGAAGAGGTTTACCTCTGTGCATGTCCATCTGGCTCAGATATTCACGGCGTTCTTCGATGGCGGTGAGTCTGTTCCTGAGTGGTTGATGGAGGGGAGGACTGTGCTGATCCCGAAGAAGGGAGACTTGACTTACCCGGCGAATTATCGGCCGATCACGTGTCCGAATACACTATATAAGCTCTTCACCGGTATCTTGAATGAGTGTATCCTCCATAATATACAGCCAGTGTGGCAGCAAATTCACGAACAACGAGGAGCGAAGAGGGGACTGTCAGGTTGTAAGGAAGGTTTACTGGTGATCGCTGCCTATTGCGCGATTCGTTGCAGTACCATCGCAATCTGTCGGTCGCCTGGGTCGACTATCGCAAGGCATTTGATAGCACGAGCCATGAGCTCATTTTCATGCTTCTCGAGTGGCTTGCGGTAGAAGACAACATAGTGCGATGCATTAAAGATCTTGCGCCTCTCTGGAGGACGCGCTTCACTATAACATCTGGTGAGGGGAAGCTGACTTCAGGATTGGTGCAATTCAGGAGAGGAGTTTTCCAGGGTGACACCCTGAGTCCTCTTCTGTTCTGCATCTCACTGATGCCGCTCTCTGTTGCACTGCGTTGTGTTGGGGGATATCAAGCTGGAAGACCTGGCAATCGGAGGCACCAGGTTAGGCATGTATTTTACGTGGATGACCTGAAGTTATTCGCCTCAGGAGAACGACAGCTCAAGCTTCTGCTTGACGTTGTTGCAGTGTATTTACGTGCGGTTGGCATGAGATTTAGGTTGGACAAGTGCGCCGTATTCTCTACTCCTTTGGAGGCTCTACATGATCGTCTAGTTCTCGGTTTAGCTTGTGACGTTATGAATGGTTTGGATCCGCACTTGGAGTTCGTGCATGATCATGAGCTGCTTGGGGTTCAAGCCTTCCTATATAAAGCAAGAGATACCGCAGCGGCGTCCCTCGGTTTAGAATTTCGTCCTGGCCGACATGGTCAGTTGTCTGGTGATTCATTAGCCTTCATGGCCAAATCTCGGCGTAGAGCGACCATCAAATCGGCGGAGCAGTCCACCTTGTTTCGCCAGCACATTGATAGGTCCATGCATGGCGTATTCTTCCGCCATGTGGAAGAGCAGGGTCTCTTCGTCCAGCTGACATTCTATTCCTTGAAGTCANAGCACGTTGATAGGCCCATAGATGGCGTATTCTTCCGCCATGTGGAAGAGCAGAGTCTCTCCGTCCAGCTGACATTCTCTTTCTTGAAGTCAGCTGGCTTGATGTTCGAAAGTGAAGGTTTCATTTGCGCCTGCCAGGATGGTGTGGTAAACACCCTAGTCTATCGAAGTCGTGTTATGGGGTTGCGCGTTTCAGACATTCGATGTCGGGCTTGCAAGCAGTCCCCGGAAACTCTGATGCATCTTTTATCGGCTTGCCCGACATATGCCATCACGAGTTATATCCATCGACATAATGTGGCTTTGAGAGTGCTGCATTTCCATCTGCGGCACTCTTATGGGATCGACAGAACCCCACTGCTGCCGTATGCTCCAGGAGATATTGAGTCCGTTGTTGTGAACGAGAGGTGTAAGATTTACTGGAACTTCTCGTTCACGACTGTCAGGCCAATTGTTGCGACGAAACCTGACATCGTCCTCTTCGATTTTGATGAGAAAATCGTCTATGTCATTGAGTTCTCAGCTCCGGCTGAGAGCAACATCACAGTGAAAGAAGAGGAGAAACGGCTCAAATACCAATCACTCCTGTTTGAGCTACGTCAAATAAACAGAGGATTTAAAGTGAAGTCTGTTGTCCTTATCATTGGCTCTCTTGTGGGACTGAAGGAGTCATTCATATCTGCGCTCAAAACCATCCCGGCCTGTAGGCGTCAAGCCTTCAGTTTGGCTGGCCAGATGCAGAAGGCAGTCATCCTCGGGTCCCTCCGTCTACTTAGGCAGCATGATTCTGGATTGCAATAGAGCTCACCCTCTGGTTAGAGGGAGCGCTATTGCAGGGCGATAAGGAAGTGTTTGCATCGCTTAGCTTGCTGGGCGGTCTTCGAGGTGAAGTCGGAACCCTCGAGGATGGTTCAGCGATCTCATTTACAAGGAAAATAATAATAATAATAATTCTATATAATAATCGCATAAAAGTTACCATCTCCGATTTGCATTCTTTGATATTTTTTACATCCATTTTATCAAACTTCAGTGGAAAAAATTCAATTTTTGGGTATTTTTGCAGTTTTAAAGAAAAAATCGACGATTTTGACGTTTTCCGGGGACATCGAAAAATCGATTTTTCTGCTTTCTCGATGATGACCTCTTCCGGCACTTTATTCACTCCTCATAACCAAAATGACATAATAATTTTATCGAAATGTAATAGCAGGTATCGAATTTGTAGGTATTATCGTAGTATTAGAGAGAAAATTGACAATTTTAACGTTTTCCACGGATCCATGCAATGATGATCTCCGGCACTTCATTCACTCGCTGCAATCGAAATAATAAAAATGACACGATTATAATTTCATCAAAATACAATAGCAGACATCGAAGTGGATTTTGACCATTATATTCAGACACATGCGTTTCGACCGTTATGAGCCGTAGATTTTGACCCTTATATTCAGACACATGCGTTTGGACCCTTATGAGCTTTAGATTTTGACCCTTCTGACCCTTACAATCGAAACCTTGGATTTTGATAATTATATTATTTTGACCCTCATGACCCTTCAAATTTGACCCCTGTGTCCCTAAAATTTGACTCTTGTGACCCTTAAATTTGAAACCTCAAAACTTAACCCTTATATTCAGACGACTGTCATTTGACTCTTATGACCCTTAAATATTGACCCTTGCCACCCTACAATTTTGAACCTTCAATTTTAACTTGGATATTCAAATATTTTGACCCTTATGACTCGAGATTTTGACTCATGTGACCCTTCAATTCGAAGTCTTAAATTTTGACCCTTATATTCAGATCCTTGTTTTTTTTACCCTTATGACACCTAGATTTTGACCCTTGTGACCCTTAAATTCTGAACTCTAGATTTTAACGCTTATATTCAGGCCTTTGTACTTTGACGCTTATGAAGCTTCGAATTTGACCCTTGTGACCCTTAAATTCTGAACTCTAGATTTTAACGCTTATATTCAGGCCTTTGTACTTTGACGCTTATGAAGCTTCGAATTTGACCCTTGTGACCCTTAAATTCTGAACTCTAGATTTTAACGCTTATATTCAGGCCTTTGTACTTTGACGCTTATGAAGCTTCGAATTTGACCCTTGTGACCCTTAAATTCTGAACTCTAGATTTTAACGCTTATATTCAGGCCTTTGTACTTTGACGCTTATGAAGCTTCGAATTTGACCCTTGTGACCCTTAAATTTGAAACCTTAAAATTTTAACCTCATTGAGAAAATTATTGTTTGACACTTATGACCCTAAAAATTTTAACTTTCGATTTTGACTTTGATATTCAGACCCTTGTATTTTGACCCTTATGACTCAGATTTTGCTCCTTGTGAACCTCAAATTCGAAGCCTTAGATTTTGACCCTCATGTTCAGATCGTTGTATTTTGACATTATGATCCTTGGATTTTGATCCTAGTGACCCTTAAATTCTGAACCATAGATTTTGACCCTAGTGTGCAAACGCTTGCGTGTTGACCCTTATGACCCTTAGATTTTTTCCTTTGTGACCCTTACAATCGGAACCTTGTATTTTAATCCTTATATTCAGGCCCTTGTTCTTTCACCCTCATGACCCTGAGAATTTGACCATTGTGACCCTTCAATTTGAAACCTTAGAATTTGACCCTTATATTCAGACAGTTGTCGTTCGACTCTTATGAACATTGAATTTTGACCCTTGCGACTCTAAAATTTTGAACTTTCGATTTTGACTTTGATATTCAGACCCTTGTATTTTGAGACTTATAGTCTTTAGATTTTGACCCTTGCCACCCTTAAATTTTGAACTTTCGATTTTGACTTCGATATTCAGACCACTGTATTTTGATCCTTATTACCCTTAGAATTTGAGCCGTGTGACCCTTCCATTTGAAACTTTAAAATTTGATCCTCGTATTCAGACAATTGTCATTTGAATCTTATGACCCTTAAATTTTGACCCTTGTGATCCTTAAAATCGAAACCTTGGATTTTGACCCTTGTATTCAAGCCCTTGTACTTTGATCCTCATGACCCTCAGAATTTGACACTTGTGAGCTTCAAACTTGGAGCTTTAAAATTTGACCCTTTCATTCCGACAATTGTCGTTTGACTTTTATGACCCTTGCGACCCTTATATTTTGAACATTCGATTTTGGCTATTCAGACTCTTGTATTGTGACCTTATGACTCTTAGATTTTTAAATTATGAAACTTGGATTTTAACTCTTATATCGCGTGAGTTGTGCCAAAAGGTCGTATAAAAATTTATTTCGATTTTCCCGAAAATTTGAATTTAAAGTTTGTTGAAAATCCGGACCAAAAGGTCGTATAAACACTTTCCCAAGGAATATGAAATCTCCACGTTTTAGATGATTCTGAGTCATGTGAGCCCAATTTTACAACACAATTTTTTTAAATTTTTTAACCGTCATTTATCAATTTTTCGAAAATTTGAGCCAAAAGGTCGTCTAAACATCCCCTCGGAGAAGAGTAAATCTTCACGTTACTGATGGTTCTGAGTCATCTGAGCGTAACTTTTCAAGACAAATTTTTTGCTGTCAAATCTCAAAACTGACAGTCAATTCGGGGATTTGTCCAAATTGAGCCAAAATATTGTATAAACTATTCCTGTGGAAGTAGAAATTCTCCAAGTTACAGATGAGTGACTCATTTTGATGTAACTTTTTCAGACATATTTTTTGGTTTACACAGAGGGAACTGAGAGTTTTTTTACGAAAACAGCGTATTCCCGTTTTTTGAGGCATTAATAAATATTCATGCTTAGATACGATCACTGGACTAGAATTTTAAAAAATCTAATTCTTTTCAAGGATATCAAAACGATCATCCGAAAAATTAGGTTCAAATGACTGAGAAATATCTGAAACGTGGAAATTTATTATTCCTTACGAAAGTATTTATTATTTATTATTCCCTATATGCCCGGTTTATCTGAATTTTCAAAAAATTTAAAAATTCCCAGTAAAAAAATTGAATAATTTGTTTCGTAAAATTGGGCTCAGATGACTCAGAATCATTCAACACGTGGAGATTTCGAATTCCCTGGAAAACTGTTCATTCGACCTTTCGGGTCAAATTTCAAAAAAATTGAAAAAATTGCGCGTACAAAAATGAAAAAATTGGTCTCGTAAAATTGGACTGAGATGGTTCAGAATCATCCAAAACGTGAAGATTTAATATCCCCTGAGAAATTTTTTATACGACCTTTTGGTCCACATTTTCAAAAAATTGAAAAAAATTCCCTGTAAAAAAAAGAAAAAATTTAACACATGACTCCCCCCCTCTACTGGGTTCCCACTTTGTCGTAGTGAGGGGGCTCGGTCGCGGGCGGTGGAGGTCTTAAGGACTACCGCTGCCCGCGGTCGCTAAGAGGAGTCCACCCAATCCATGTGTGTGAGCGGCGTAAGCCATGGCCTCGGCCATACCGTGCCTAAGGATGCGTGGCACAGGGGGAGCTGTGTCGCTAACGGTGCCTCTCAGAAACCTGGGCGACCTCTGAGAGTAGTCTTGGGTGTAACCCACCCGAGACAAGCCAAGCCCTGGGCAATCGCGGCAATGCACCAGGTGAAAACGCTTAACCGCGGTACTCGTGGGACTAAAATGGAAACCAATTTAAAAAATCTTAATATTGAAAAAGCAACTTCGGGTGGGGCCAGCGATGGCGAACACACGAAGTCTGACAAGGCTGACCAGTCTGGTACCGATGTGAATCGGGTCAGACTGAGTGGAGCCGAGAGAAGACGTCGCAAGAGAGCGAAGCTGCATCAAACCTCGGGGGCGATTGCAACCTTGACGGATGCAGCAGCGAAGGTCGATGAGGGAAGGGGGGAGGGGGCTACGAGGAAGGCAATAAAACGCCTTCCATCAGAGCGTACTACGCCAAGCCCCTCAGTCAGACCGAAAGAAAAGAGAATGAGAACGCAGGATCAGGGCACATATGCTCAGAACACTACGAGCTCATTCAAGTTTGCAGTTATGCCGGAATCATATCCGGATCAGAAACTGGGCACTGAAGAGGTAACGGAGGTGAAGAAACTCCTGAAGAGGTACATTCTGGCGTTACCTGACGGGGTGAAAGCACCCACCTTCAAC
>NW_021680534.1:68304-77704 GCF_001412515.2 Diachasma alloeum | reverse complement strand
TTTCAACACATGACTCAGAATGACTCAGATGACTCAGAATAATCCAAAACGTGGAGATTTCATATTTCCTGGGAAAGTGTTTATATGACCATTTGGCCCGAATTTTCAATAATTTTTTAGTCCTTGTAAAAATTGAAAATTTGGTTTCGAAAAGATAGGCTCAGATAACTCAGAATTATCTGAAAGGTGGTGGAGATTTCATATCCCCTGGGAAAGTTTTTATACGACCTTTTGGCACAAATTTCCGAGAAAATGAAAAAGAAATGTTTATACGACCTTTTAGCACAACTCACCCGATATAAGAGTTAATATTCAAGTTTCAGAATTTAAAGGTCACAAACGTCGAATTCTAAGGGTCATAGGGGTCGAAATCAAAGAATCGTAAAGGTCAAAATACAAGGGTCTGAATACCGAAGTCAAAATCCAAAGTTAAGAATTTAAGGGTCAGAAGGGTAAAAATTTGGGAGTCATAAGGGTCAGAATAAAGGGATCTGAATATCGAACCCAAAATCAAAGGTTCAAAATTGTAGGGTCGCAAGGGTAAAAATTTGAGGGTCATGAGAGTCAAACGACAATTGTCTGATTATAAGGGTCAAATTTTAAGGTTTCAAATTTAAGGATCACAAGGGCCAAATTCTAAAGGTCATGAGCGTCAAAGTACAAGGGCTTGAATATAAAGGTCAAAATCCAAGGTTTCGATTGTAAGGGTTACAACGGTCAAAATGTAAGGTTCAAAATTGAAGTGTCACAAGGGTTAAAATTCATGGTTCAAAATTTAAGGGTCACAAAGGTAAAAAACTAACAGTCAAAATACAAGGTCAAACTCTAAAGGTCAAAATCTGCGGCTCAAAATCTAAGGGTCACAAGGGTTAAAATGGACGCGTCAAAATTAATGGTTTATTTAATTAATAACTCAATAAACTATTAATTTAATGATTGAGCAAATTTAATATCAATTTACTAATCAATCGTTAAATTGATTCAATAATTAATTCATCGATTGATTAGTACAGTTTCATCTAAGACTCTAGATTGGCCTTACATTTTCGATCTTAATCGTTGTATTGATCTTACATTGGCAATCGGTCTTACATGTCACCGACCTTAAACCAACCAAGTGATCTTAGAATCAGACCCGTTTTCGATTTTGAAGTTGCGATCTTAAAATTTAAGATCGGAATGGGATCTTATTCCTATGATCAGACTCATGAACGATCTTAAAATGCGTAAGATCCCAAGTTAAGATCGGAAATTGGTCTGATTTTAAGACTGTTTACAGGTCTTACGGTCTTGGATTTTAGTTTCAGACCGCTCATAAGACCGGTGTTTTTGCAGTGAAGAGCCATTTTCCACTCGTTTTATTAAAAAAAATTCCTTTGCATGTGAAACTCAGTACAGAAAAATGAAAATACCCAAGAGTTGACGATTTTCTAATGTGACAGTTTTTTAGAGAATCAATTTTATTTCTTGCTTCTAACTCGATAAAATTTAATGAAAGTTCGTGAGACACGTGGAGACACTGCGATGAGGCTTGCGGAAGCTATAAACTTCCCCAAGGCTATTCTCCAATTCTATATAATAATGGCATAAAAGTTACCATCTCCGATTTGCATTCTTTGATATTTTTTATATCCATTTTATCAAACTGCAGTGGAAAAAATTGAATTTTTGGGTATTTCTGCAGTTTTAACGAAAAAATCGACGATTTTGAAGTTTTCCGGGGACATCGAAAAATCGATTTTTCTGCTTTCTCGATGATGACCTCTTCCGGCACTTTATTCATTCCTCATAACCAAAATGACATGATAATTTTATCGAAATATAACAGCAGGCATCGAATTTGTAGGTATTTTCGTAGTATTAGAGAGAAAATTGACGATTTTAACGTTTTCCACGGATTCATGCGATGATGATCTCTTCGGCACTTCATTCACTCGCTGCAATCGAAATTATCAAAATGACACGATTATAATTTTATCAAAATACAATAGCAGACATCGAAGTTATGGGTGTTTTCGCAGTGATAATAGAAAAAAGCAATTTTAACGTTGTCCACGGACATAAAAAATCGATTTCTCTGTTTTTCCGATGATGACCTCTTCCGTAACTTCATTGATTCATTCTCATTAAGATGATACGATAATTTTGATAGAATTTGTGGATATTTTCGCCGAGTTAAAGGGAAACCCGACGATCTTGATGTTTTCCACGGTCACCGGAAAATCAATTTTTCTGTCGACCAAAAAATTCGTTTGACTCCCGGTATTGTTGCCACGACTCTGTTTTCAACTGTAAACTATTGATGAGCACCCTATCAACCGATGAGAAAAGTTTCAGCGAAATTGAAAAATGGCAAATAATCCAAAAATGGATGTTTATGGGTGAGAGGCCCAAATTTTGATATCCAAGTTGACGAAAAATTCTTTTGACTCTCGGGTCGTTGCCATGATTTTGGTCTTGAATGTAAACTGTTCCAAGGCGAAAAAGTTGCATTCAAATTTTGCCCGTTCCCTCTCATTGCCACAGCACTTGGAAAATATTGATACAAAATTGTTTTTTTTGCTCTTTTATGATCATCTTTCTTTTTACATTTCTCCTTTCCCTCTAATCTACACAGGATCTTAAAACTAGGATATTAAAACATTTTAATTAATTTAATCTGAAAGATGAAGTTAGGAGACAATAAAATAAAATAATGTAACATAATTTAATCCAGCGCTAGTAATAATAATAATAATAATAATAATAATAATAAACAAGAGTCAACTCCACTCTTATGGAAAATAGAGAAACGGGAATGAGCTCAATCCATTCGTTTTGCTAGCGAATGGAAGCTTTCCAATGCTTCGATTTTCACATTTCGTAATTTTCATTGGAAATGATGTAGAATGGTCTAAAACGTAAAAATACGAAGTTTGACAATGTCGCCCCCCCCCCCCAATTTTTAGGGGGGGATCGGATTAGGGAATCAAGTTTTAGAAAATCGAGTAATAAATTGACTAAACAAATTTCAAAAAATTCAAATTTTGTCAAAGTATAGGTCCCAACTAGGACTACCTCTGTGCACAAGATCAGCTCAATCGGTCCGATAGTTCCTGAGAAAAAGCGATTTGTTTTTAAATCGTTTTTCGCTAATATCTTCAAAAGTAGCGCATCGATTTCATTTCTTTTCTTTCAAAATATTCGTCCTAATGTTTCCTATCTAGATCAATGAAAACCTATATACCGGTCCCTACAAAGTTTTGGAGATATTTTCACTTTTCTGTTTTTCCGATAAAATCCTTATACGCTCACTAGCTTTCGTAAAAATTGAGATGTCCACTTGAATTTAGGAGAGAACCTTCCTCTTATGATAACAACGGTTCGTATTTCAGATGGACTCAATCGGACCAGTAGTTTTGGAGATATTTGACTTTTTATGAAAAACTATTGTATGCAATATCTCCAAAACTACGCAACCGATTTCACTTTTTGCTTCCTAATGGAAGCTTTGTAATCGTTCGATTCTCACATTCTCTAATTTTCATTGGAAATGATGTAGAATGGTCTGAAACGTAAAAATACGAAGTTTGGCGACTATGTCTGTATGTGAATATGTCCGGCGCCACCTTGCTGATGGTCAATTTTTAGAAAATTGAGTAATTAAGTGGCTAAAATAATTCATAAAAAGTTGAAATTTTGTCAAATTATAGGTCTTAACGAGAAATAACTCTGTGCACATTTTCAGCCCGATCGGTCAAGTAGTTTTTGAGATGAAGCGATTCGTTTTTAAATGGTTTTACACGAATATCTTTAAAATTATTGGACCGATTTAGATTTTTTTCTTTCAAAATATTCGTCTCGATGTCCTCTACTTAGATCAACAAAAATATATATACCCGTCCGTACAAAGTTTTTGAGAGATTTCCCCTTTTCTGTTTTTTCATTAAAATCTTTGTATGCACGATAACGTGTGGAAAAATCGAGATATCAACTTAAAATTTGAACAGAATCTTCCTCCTGTGATAACGAAGGTTCGTATTGAAGATGGGCTCAATCGCACCTGTAGTTTCGGAGATATTCAACCTTTTCTGAAATCTATCATGTTGAATATTTTTAAAACTTCGCAAACGTTTCCACTTTTTTTTTCAAAATATTCGTCTTGATGTCCTCTACCGAGATTAATTAAAACATCTATACCTGTTCATACAAAGTGTTCGAGATATTCCTGTTTTTCTGTTTTTTCATCAACATCCCTGTACGCGTGCTAACGTGTGCAAAAATCGAGATATCCACTTGTTTTTCAAAATACTCGTCTCGATGTCATCTATCTAGGTCAATCAAAATATATATACTCGTTTATACAAAGTTTTGGAGATTCATTTCAATTAATCAACTTCATATAAGCGATTTTACATTTTTGGTGTATCCCTAAATTCCTTTTGTTCGCACAATTACTTGAAGAAAAATTGCGACAGGAAGGTGACGTGAGAAAATAGTTTCTCCTGTACATTGAAAAAGAGAATTGCTATTGATCCATTCGGAAGCTTACTATCAATGGAATTGGTAGAAATAAAAAATTAAAATACAACTAACACATAAAGTAACAGTCACATGCTTTCTGCAATATAGGAGCGGTCAAATGCTTGTCTTCATAACAAATCGACTGTTTATGCACTCGTTGTGTTCGTAGAATATATCAATGTGGTTGTACACTCGTTGTGTCGTTATACAGGCAAAGGCAGGGTAAAACAAACCTTTTTGATTTTTTAAACATGTTGGTAACTTATTGAATTGTTGATGAAATTTAAAAAAAATTTTTTATTCAACCAACAATTCTTCTTCATGACGTATTCAAACTGAGCTCTATTGATGAATTCAGTACACTGATAGAACGAATTAGTTATTGTTAACGAATGGATTTTGATTGGAGGTTACGGTCTATTCGGTCGATCTACTCAATAGCTAGAGTTTAACTACTTTTTAGGGTTTTCGCGATCCCCTGACCGCTCCACCTGAAGGTTCCCGATGGTGCTCGAGGATAATCGGTAGGACCGACCGTTTATCTGATTGCTGCATTTCAAACAAGGTGTTAATAAAAATTTCGGCGTCTCTCTTAGATTCAGAGATATTCCTCGAAAACTGGCCAATTAGCTGAACAGACTTGTTACTCTTTACCACTTCGCTACTGAATTTGTTCCTGAGTTATGAATATATGAAAAAACAGTCAAAAGGGTCAGTTTTATTCCAGCTTCCCCTATCAACTTTCCCCTCATGTCTAATCTTCTCCCACTTATTTCTTTGACTTTTAGGAAAACTGAGCGGGATTACTGCTAATTATGGCAATTATCTTTTCGATGAAGATGAAGACATCGATGAGATATTGAAACATATTGAGGATGACGAGGGAGTCTACAGTGACTTCGAGCTAGTATTACCACCATTAAGGGCCAAAAAGTTGAAAATCATGACTCCAGACATCACTGCGATGTTGGATCGTGCTAAAGTTAGCGATTGGATGGCAGCACGCGTGTTAGCAGTCGCTCTCATGACTGCTGGCATAACTTTGGACGATTTCCCCTTGAGCCGTGAAACTGTGCGTCGAAACCGGCAAGTACATCGCAAGTCGCTCAGTGATACCATCAGACAAAACATGAAAAATAGATCATGTCATATTGTGACGGTACATTGGGACGGCAAACGATTATCATCGCCAGATGACAAACTTGAAATGATCGACAGACTCTCAGTTCTCGTATCTGGACATGATTCTTATCAATTGCTCGGTGTGCCCGCGTTTGGAAGAGGGACTGGAAAAGGGCAGGCAGAAGCCGTATACCATAGCTTGGAGGAATGGGGTGTCCTGGACGAGATCTGCTCGATGGTCTTTGACACCACTTCCAGTAATACAGGAAATGAAAAGGGTGCTTGTTAAGATGGCTCATGTGTAAAAAAAATTGAATTTCATAATTTTCGTGTTTGATAAAGATAACCAATGACATGGAACGTACATGTGAATTTTTTTTAAAAATTTTAAATCACTTTTCAAGGTTGCGCCGTGTAGTTTTATTTCTTATGGACTTTTACACGCATAGTAGAGATCGAATGTGTCAATAATTTTTTAAAGACTCAATTATTACATCCCTCGGTGTTTCCCCTCCGTGATCCGTTCAGAGGGAGGTTTAAGAACAGAATTAATTTATGTCTCAACAGAAAACTTATTACTTATCAAAATGAAAATCCTCATTTCTACTCAATTCAGTGATTTTTAGACGCCTCTAGCACACTGGGTATCTGGCCGTTTTTCATCCCGATTCGGTTGATGGATTATGGAACTATCTGACAATAATTCAAAGAAAAAAATTTTCTTCTCCACCAATTGAATTTTGAAAAAAATGCGAAAGATAATTCCTAAATTTCCAGTAAAGACAGGTGTTTGAAATCAATTACGATTTGATGAGCCGGGTGGTCGGGAGGAAAAGTGAGGTTCGGATTAACGGTTTGATAATTTGCCGGAGGTAATTTGATGAGTTTTCTTTAATAAACAAATTACTATGCACTGAAAATTACACAACACAGAGTTTAATAAATAGATGATTTCCGAGTGGACTGTATACAACTTAACAAAGAAAGATGATTTGCGATTAATGTTCGATAATAGTTGCGATGATTTTCCGGCACTTTCACTCGATGAGGTTCGATGGCGTACTAAAGATACGACACGCACGATCGTCCTCGTGCGTGTTCGTCGATGCCCGAAGGTTTCCGAGCGAGCCAAATTCGACATTTAGCCCGACTGAGGGATGATTTTCAACATCCCGCCCGCCCTGCGTCACCTCCAGGTGACGATGTATGGCTGATGATTATGATGACGTATCACTGTTAACCTTCCAAAAGGTCGTCGTTGATCGGCAAAGGCACCAGCCTGTGGATGGACCGTTGAGTCTCCTGGTTGCCTTTCCTCAGTGTGACAACTCTGGTCAGGTTGTCTTGTCCCGGATGAATTGCGATGACTCGAGCCAGAGGCCACTTGGCTGGTGGCTCCCGCTCGTCAATGATGAGGACCAACGACCCGATTTTTACTTCGTTCGTTGGCTGCTTCCACCGATAAATTTGCTGGTAACGATGAATGCACTCTCGTGCCCAGTGTTCCCAGAAATTCTGAAGCCTCTGGGAGATGATTTGCCATCTGTTCAGTCTTGCTGTGTTGATCTGCTGAAGTGAAGGCTCTGGAATTGTCGTGAGCGCTTCTCCTATGATGAAGTGTCCTGGTGTCAGGGCTGATGTGTCCTGCGGGTCGTTTGTGAGTGGGCAGAGTGGTCGAGAGTTAAGTATGGCCTCGACTTGCGTCAGAAGAGTCGTAAATTCTTCGTACGTCAAGGTCGAGGTTCCGATGACCCTTCGTAGATGATATTTCGTTGATTTCACTGCAGCCTCCCACTTGCCTCCCATGTGCGGCGAGTGAGGAGGGTTGAATTTCCATTTCGTTCCGTCGGATGCTAGCTGATCCCTGATAGTTGCCGATTCGCTTGATGCCTGGTCGAATAACCTTTGAAGTTCTCTCTCTGCCCCGATGAAGTTGACACCCCTGTCGCTGGACAGGGTGGCACAGATGCCCCGTCTCGATGTGAAGCGTTTGTACGCTGCGATGAATCCCTCCGCTGTGAGGTCCGTTACCAGTTCCAGATGTGTTGCTGAAGTAGCAAAACATACAAACAGACAGATGTAAGCCTTGTACATTGTCTTGCTTGCCCCTGATCCTCTCCATCTCAGGATGTTGATTGGGCCTGCGAAGTCTACTCCTGAGTGGAGAAAGACCCTCGATGGTGTCACTCGTCGTGTTGGCAGCTGTCCCATCAGCTGTTGAGCCCTCAATGCTCGATGACGTGCGCAAATTACGCATTTGATGATGTGGGAGCGTACTGGAGCTCGTCCCCCGATGATCCAGTACCTCTGTCTGATGTGTGCCAAAGTTAGTTGAGTTCCTCCATGGAAGCTCCGTTGATGAGCCTCCGCGATGATGAGCGATGATAATGGCGAGTGACGGGGAAGAATGATTGGATTCTTCTCCTCCGGATCCAATGTTGATCGTCTTAGACGTCCGCCCAATCGCATGACGTCGTTATCCAGGTATGGCGTCAACGTTGCCATACGATGATTGGCCGCTAAGGGGTTTCCGTCCCTCAGCGTGTTAACTTCTGCCTCGAAGTAGAGCTGCTGCGTGTATCTGACCCAAAACAGTCTCGCCTCTTCGAGTTCCTCTGGTTCCAATTGTGGAGAATCGGGTAGCGGCTGTCTTCTGAAGCGTTTTGCTGCGCGGTTTACCCAGGCTGTAACCCGCAGTAGCTTTGTGAGTGATGAGTATCTGATGATTAGCGCATTTGCCTCGGCAATCTGCACTGGATGTGAGCTGATGATGGGCGGCCTCGCTTCCTGTGCCGCTTCTGATGATACCTCTGTTGGTGATGCTGGGTCCATTGATGATGCTAGCCATTGGTCTGGTGGCAGGACAAGCCATGATGGCCCTGTCCACCATAGATGGTGCTCCGCCAGTTGTTTCGGGGTGAGACCCCTTGATGCGCAGTCCGCCGGATTCTCCTTCCCATTGATGTGTCTCCAAGTTGCAGAGGGCAGGGTATCTCGTATCTTAAGAACCCTGTTCTGTACGAAATCCTTCCAACGGGCAGGGTCCCCGTTGATCCAGGTGATGGCTACCGATGAGTCGCTCCATAGATAAATCTCGATGTTGTCCAATTCCAAAGCCCTTTTGACATAAGCCACGAGTTCTGTGACCATGACTGCTGCCGTGAGCTCCAGTCTTGGAATGGTCTTCTTCTTGAGGGGTGCCACCTTGGTCTTGGCACAAACCAAAGTGACAGACGTTCCCGATGTCGCTGCGGATGTACGGGGATAGACCGATGCGCCCATTGCCAGATTTGATGCGTTCGCAAATCCATGAAGTTGAATTTCCGATGTACCGGGCGATAGAGGTAGCCAACGTGGTATTGATAGGCTGCTCAAGTGTTGAAGTTGCTCTCTGAATGATTTCCAGCGATCCTTGTAGTCATCTGGAAGTGGATCGTCCCAGTTAAGTTTGAGCAGCCATAATTCCTGGATGAGTATCTTTGCCGTGACGATCACCGGCGCGATGAGTCCCAATGGATCGTAGATTTGCGCAATCTCGGACAAGGTTACGCGCTTGGTGATGGTGTCCTCGGTGAATGTCTTTGCTTTGTAGTGGAAGGTGTCCGTGTGGGGCTGCCAGCATAGTCCCAACACTTTCACCGTTGATTCCTCGAATTCGATGGTTGGAGCTGATCCTGATGATATTCCGAGTCGCTCTAGGGCTTGTGGTGCATTGCTGCACCATTTTTGCAGGGGCATGCCGCCCGCCATGCAAAGTTCGATGAGCTGCTCGATG
>NW_021680534.1:13648-64972 GCF_001412515.2 Diachasma alloeum | reverse complement strand
GGCTCATGCGGTGCTTTTACAACGGTCGTAAACACAGAAATTGAGCCTAGGCAAAAAATTTGACCTGCCGAACTAACCTGCGCTGGGAGGGGACTGAACTCGCATCGTAGAGCTGCTTTAAAATTTAGCTGAAATTTTCTGTATAGTTTTCATGTTTTCGGATGATGCATTCATGAAAAAATGATAAGAAATGAGGAAAACCTTCTATGATAACTGTAGTGCGTCAGTAATACGCTTCAGGCGGCAGAAGGGAGCAAGGAAAATCCACGATAATGTCAGGGAGTGGTGGAAGAGGGGATTCCATTCATTAGGCCTGAAAAATTGTTCTTCAATATCTCATGTATCAAATTTTCAATAACTTCTTTTTCTTTGATTTTTTGTATTTTTTACTCTTTGATTATTTTTGATATATTGAGAATTTTATATTTCCCACATATTTGAAAGAAGTGTCAACTACATTTGTAACAAAAAAGCCATTAGACAAATCTAACTTAATCCGAAGGAATCCTGGGAGCGTTTATTCAACTCAGAAGGTTAATTATCCTTATTTCCTTCAACTCTATTTTATATCATTATTTTTCGAAACATTTTAATTAATTTCATACATTCTTCAGATTGAAAAAATATATTTTGCCCATGAGGACTATCCAATTCTCAATATATCGAGAATAATTAAAGACTAAAGAATACAAAAAAAACAATTACCTAGGTGACACACCCGAACCCTCACTCGGAGCCATACGTACTACCTGACACGGGCGTATCATTGAGGATATTTAACTTCTACCCAAGTTTTATGACCTCTACTGCCAGTAGGTCAAAAATGTTAGTCAAACATTAAACGCACGGCGCAACCATCAAAATGCAGCTTAAAAATATGAAAAAATTCACAGGAGTATTTTTATTATTATTATTATTATTTATTACTGTATTTAGGATACATAGTCCCATCACAGGGGGAGATACATTGTGTAGTACTTAAAGATTTAACATAAGAAGAGAGCATACGTATTGCTTGAGAACCTAATTTGCAAAAATAAAGGTAAAAAGGATAATCAACAATATCAAGATAAGTGCTTAGAGCAAATGAAACATCGAAGAGTATAAAGTTTACTGACAGAAGCTTATGGAGTTCTGTTTGCAGCTAAATGAAGAGTTTTTAGGCTTTATTCTGAGAGAAAAACAGTCAAGGAGAAATCTTGAAATGCCTTTAATATCATTATAATTTGCGTTGAATAAAATAAAGCTAAGAGTACAGTTGTTTAAGTGTGGGAAATCATTCCAGAATAATTCACGTTGTAATCGAGTACACTCGCATTGCATACAAAAGTGCTCAATTGAATCCGGTCCACCTAGATTACAGAAAGAGCAAATACTATTCGGCTTGAACATAATTTTCTTATTCTCAATGTAAAAATAACAGAGATAGATACTGGAGAGTCTAACTCTGGCAATCAGTCTTTTCGTGAACATGTCATGATTCTCGAGGAGATAAGTGGCAAACCAGGAGTAATTGAAAAACTCAGATGAAGGAGTGAGTTGGCAAGAAGAAGAACATTTCCAGCTTTCCAGATCTGCTTTTTTCAAAATATCGTCATATTTAGAAAAAATTTCTGATGTCTTATCGGCAAGTGCTGAGTAGTCAAAGTTACCCCAAAGGCTATCAGCTTCAACTAAGGATAAAAAGGACTTAAGTTGAGAGGCCCAGTTATAGATGTTATCAAAAGAAGGATTATTACATAGCTGGACGAGTCTACGAAAGCAGGTTTTAGGAAGATAAGAGTCATTGCATTGCAAGATTTTTAGCAGCCAGGCCCAAGTCAATTTCACAATCCTAAATTTAATGTGTGGCACATTCGTTTGGAGCCTGACAGCCCAACCAGGCGTACATCGGGGGAGACTAAGCGTTCTCTTGAAAAAATCCATTTGTGACTTTTCAAGGTCTTCAGAATGCTGAAGACCCCAGGCAGGAACCGCATAGAGAGTGGTTGACGTAACTAATGCATTGTAGAGGGTGGCATAAGTCTCCCACGAACTAACGCCCAGCCCGGACAGACCCTTTAAGGCAAAAGCAGATGCCATTTTGGCCTTCGAAATAGCATATCTTGCCGCATCATTACAGAGACCATTACGTGACAGAGGGACACCAAGGTATAGATACGATTTCACTAACTCGAGCTCCTCACCCTTATATAGCCTATATTTACGAGGTAGATGCTTGGGTTTTCCAGCTTTTTTAAAGATCATAATTTTTGTTTTGTCCGTATTCACAGCCAGACCATTTAGGTCACAATACTCAGCGAGAACTTCGAGCGCCCTCTTAAGCATAACATGAGAGTCTACTAATATGACTGTATCGTCGGCATACAGCAGCATCATTACATCAACAAGTCCATCAATATTTACACCGACAATATTTTTCTCACGAAAAAAACTTTCAAAATCCGAGATGTATAGTATAAATAAGAGGGCACTCAAAGTCTCACCTTGCAAAACGCCCTCAGAGACCTCAAAACTATCAGACATTTGGTTGTTAACTCTAACTCGTACATTAGCATTGTCGTATAGAGATTTGATTACTCTAATCAGCTTCGAACTAATAGTCAAACCAATCAGCTTGGTCCAGAGTCTGTCATGGGGCACCGAGTCAAAGGCGCGGCGGAAATCGACGAATATGGCAAATACTTCACGTTTTGGTAGACGAAGTTGCATCTGCACAGAAGTAATTAATGTAAAGATCGCATCGGTGCACCCTCTTCCAGACCGAAAAGCAAACTGAGATTCCGGCAAAAGCCCCCTCTCCTCAACCCAACCCTCCAGCCTCTCTTTGATAATATAAGTAAATATTTTTGTTATGTGATTAATAAGGGCGATGCCTCGGTAGTTCGCCGGGTCCGACGGATCACCTTTCTTATAGATCATGGATAGGAGGACACATGACCATTCCTTAGGGCATGATTCTGAGGCCAGGACAGCGTTAAAAATATTACACATCAAATGCTTAGCAATTACGGGGAGAGCAATATAAAATTCATTCACGATACAGTCAGGGCCAGAAGCCTTGTTTCGTTTGAGTTTTTTCAGAATCAAATTCAGCTCCTCTAATGTAACTAATTTCTCTAGTTCTGGGGAAGTATTGATGGTGGGGATGAAGAGAGGAAAACCACGCACAGGGTAAATCTTCTCGTAGAAACTATTCCATCTATCAAGACCAACCTGGCAAGGTGTGAACTTGGAAGGTTTAATAAGTTTTAAGGTCTTCCAGAAACTCCGAGAATCTTTGGTATTATTTAAGGCACTAGTTAGTTGCTTTTTATACATTTTTTTCTTATATTTAATAAGCGATTTATACCCTTTCCTTACTTGGTAGAAGTTAACTCTCGTTAGAGGACAGTAACAATTTTTCTTCAAGGCTTTGGCAAGATGTTTAATCTCAGATTTTTTGTATTTAATCTCCGGATCATTAAGCCATCGAGGATCTCGGGTTGAACGAGAAGAATTGAGAACTGGGCACGAATAATAGGGCTGCAGAAACCCAGCCTGGGTAGATGCTTCAGTTATCACATTGAAAAGAATCTTATTGAGGTGTGAAGGCGGATCATTCGGCGAAAATGATAAGGGAAGCAAAGAGGATTCAATCGCATTAGAGTAGGTGAATTGAGCAAGCAAATCTGAGGAATTCCATTTCGGTCTAGGAGTCGAGTGAGGGGAAGGGGAAGGCGAGGGGGCTGCAGAGAATGAGTCAGGAGGAGAAAGGGTGAGAGATACAGGGAAATGATCTGATAAAGGCATGAGGTGATCCACCTTCAGGTCCTCAACAAAATGCAGATAAGAAACTTTAATAAAGACTAGATCAATAACACTACAACCTGAGTGACTCAAAAACGTCCAGTTAGCGGGTCTATCACTGCCCACTCTGCCATTCAAAAGTATATAACCATTCTGGTGCATGAAGTTCATGAGTAGCAATCCCCGGTCATTAATAACCTTGTCAGAGTTTAGAACGTCATGGAAACATGAAGAGTCTGCGACAAGGTCAGGTGGGAGGGAGTGATCTCCGCCAACACGCGCATTGAAGTCACCTCCGATTACAATAAGATCACTCTCAAAATTCAATTCAATTCTGTCCAGTAGTTTCTGCAGCCCACCTAAAAATGATTCAAAGCCTGTAGTTGGTTTAACATAAATATTGCCCACTATAAAGTTTTGATTAGCATATTCGAATCTATGAAAAATCCATGATTTAGAAGTACTTATGATAGAATAACTTAACTTAGAGATGAGTCCAAGGCCACCGCTCGGACGTCCCGCTCCCTTTGACATCTCGGCATACTTCCAGAAGCAGTTGAAATCGTGAAGACAGGCTGGTATGGATGACGGTTGGTCCAGGAGCCACGTTTCACAAACGCAAAGGATGTCAGAATCACTGGCAGTGGCACAACACTAGAGAAGGTTCTGGAATCCATGCAGGTTCCAAAAAGTGATCCTCAGCTTGCCGAAGCTCAGCAGTTTTTTGAAAACATGTCAGCGGAGTTGGAAAGTTGCATTCTAGATGCCCCGCTGCGGGGCTCACAGGAGGCACGTGTACTAGGCTCCATTTCCTTGGAGTTATGATTGAAATGATAAACCACATTATCAATAGTTAGACTGTTAGCAGAATATTTCACTTGTTTTCCTGCTTTCTTAGCTGTTCTGGCCATTTGCCTGATTTTGAAGGCAATCAGACTCTCCAGTTCAGTGAGGTCTCTGTCAATAAATATATTGGCGAGGTTTGGAATCTCAGCCAAGTCTTTTTTGGATTTCAGAATTTTATTCCTTCCATCCAATGATTTGAGGCGCACTAGAAGAGATGGGATAGGTCTTTTCCCATAGCCCGGGCGAAACTGCACATGGACAACTTCGTCTGATAGGTTCAGTGAACCACTAAGCAGCTGTCTAATGTCCTGATCAGCAGTAGCGTAAGATGAAGGAAGCCCACGAACAATTATATTCAGCTTCTTATTGTCCCTCTCAAGGAATTCGATCTTCTTCTCGAGTGTCATAATCACACTGTTTTGCTGCCCACTAGTGGTATGGGAACCTGGCACTCCTCCGGAGTCAACAATTTTTTCATTGACATCCTTCTTAAATTCATCAAATTGTCGTTGAAGGTCATCAATCCTAGTTGAGGGTTTAGTGTCTAACTTATTGCACGACTCACTGATTTCCTTTTTAAAGGCTTGGAGATCTGCTTGAATACCCCTAGAGGTGTTGATGGATTCCTCGATTAGTTTTGTGAGTCTGTCAAGACGATCATTGGTGGCACGTTGATTTTTCTCAAGGGAATCAAGTTTGACATCCATGATGACAGTATGAGACTGCAATGAGAAATTACTAGATGGTTGATCAACAGTGTTCTCCAGCACAGATGAATTGCTTGTAGAGAAGGTAGGATTCTCAGAGGCGGTATGGATAGAGAGAGATAGAAATTCCTCACTATCAGAGCTTCCAGAAGGAGCACCAAAGATATCACCTATTTTCTTCGATCCAGATCGCAGGAACTTCTTCTTGGAGTTCTTTCCAGCAGCACATATGAAAGAGTAGTTCTCGAATTTACAGAATTTTGTTGATAGCACACTGGAGTGTTGAGGGGAAGTACTCTTTCGTTTGTTACTGGAGATGGGGCTTGATGATGCTGGAGGGGAATTGAGGAACGGATTCACTTCAACCGAAGACCAATTCGATGGATCCTCAGAAGTTAATTCATCACAGTTATCAACAGTCTCATCAGAGTGTAGTTCTGAGCTCATTAATTAAACAAACTGATTAACATGGCAAGTAAACATAACCCCACTTCGGAGCACGTGGTCGATCACAGACAGAGCTTGGAAATAATTACAAAGTCAAAACGAAGCTCGCTGCAAACACTCTCCACGGTAAACAGTATCTCAAGAAACACTCTGATCACAAAATTAGTGCACAAATACTCCAAAACACCAAAAAAGTCCAATTTAAATATTACAACTAACGTGAAACGTGTCTGCTCTCTATCAGCGCCACAAGCGTCCCCCACAGGGGTATTTTATCAACTGAAGAATCATTTTTTGAGGCGAAATCGGAAATATTCAGGAATACCCGTAAAATGGGCCACCCTAGTGCTTATGTTCTGTTGCAAGAAAAAATTCGGAGGGACCTCTTGTATATGGCATGCCGGCATCACGTTTTCGAACTCCTTTTGTAAGTCGTGTTTGACACGTCAATGGGATGTACATCAGGACCCGAAGTTTCCATTTTCAAGCGGTTCCAAGAACACTGGAGTAGCCTGGATAAAGGAAAATTCTCACCGGTAGTCACGGATCTTACTGAAGCCTTGCCGGACAACGTCGCTGATATTCTCCATTTTGCTGAAGCACAGTTAAAGGTTAGCTATATGTTATTGTTGATAATAGTGTAAAATTGATAGACGTACACTTCTGTAGCGATTCCATTTGCACATTTTCAGATTATGAATAACACAAAATATTTTTTTTGTCACTCTGTGCGTGAAACAATATTTCACGCACACTACGCGTTCGTAAAACGCTCTTCACGCACAAATTAACAAAAAATGTCCTTCGACACTCGGCAGAAATTTTTTTTATGCCCCCGCATCGAAAAATACTATTCTCTGTTCACTTTGTAGGAGGACAACATTCGGAAGGATTACCAAGAGTTTTCGGAGCTGGTGGTGCTGTTCCTCGGAGGAAATCTTCCCGAAGGGAATCGATTTCGGGCTTTGATTCCTATTCATGATGCCAGGTGAATGGCCAAGGCGATCTATTCCTGAAAAATTTTCTTGTTTCGGGATCAGTTCCGATTGACAGCTCAGGAAAATTCTGGGTTAGTAAATGTGTATATTTTCATCGTCCTCGTGTATCACAAAGTGTGGTTCACAGCTTCGAATGCAGTCACAGCTCCCAATCATGATTTGACATAGTTGAAACGTTTAGCAGAGAATGCTACTATTGACAAGCATAGGAAGAATTACAAGGCTGCATTCAAAAATTTCGTTAATACCTTTGTTTCGTTTCGACCTTTGGTACTTGTCAGAGAAATTGATAGCTCTCGCTTTTTTCGATGAAAATGTGAGTGCAGATTGTAAGAGAAAGATGTGCCAGGCCATCAAGTCTCGTTCTGCTCTTATAGATAATCGAAAAAAGTGAAAAGTGGGAATAAACGACGCAAAATTTATTCAAGACTCCACTCTAGATTCTTTTGTTACAGAAAATACCATGAAGTTTTTTGAAATATTGAAAAGAGATCCTAGTTTCTTGAATACCGACCCTACGACATGGGAGAGTAGAGATCATTTTGTTGCCGCTTCCAAAATTGTCAAATCTCTTCATGTCACAAACGATATTGCTGAAAGAAGTGAATCTCTTGTAAGTGAATATAATGATCTGCTTACGAAAGATGAAGCCAGCAAACAAAATTTGATGCTAGTGGTTCAAAAATACCGGGAGGTGTCATCCAATTGCACGAGAGAGGACTTGCCGTTTTCGTTGGAAAATTATTTGAATAATCCTAATCCACCAACGGAAATTTGAAGCGATTTAAATCAGTGCAAATTTACTCTACAATACTACACACCACAGATTTTCGAATATCGATTTGTTTAATTGAATTGCATTAGAAAAGTTTGAAAAAATTCAGACATAATCAACTCCTTTCAAATTATATTCTGGGGCATGGTTTTTTTTACATTTCTGTCGTATAAATAAATAATCAAGATTGTTCCACTTTCGGAAAACTTGATTATTTTTTATGGAATAGATCACCGCTAGAATTCTGGATATGAATAAATTGATCATCTATTACCAAGAATGATTTTGAAGGTAGGAAATTCATTTTCCATGAATTACTTATGGAAAAAGGTCTAAATTTCCGAAAATGAAATATTTTTCATTATTTCATCATTTTATTTGATAAAATCGAATATAGTATTCAATAAACGCTCTGATGTTCAGTTCAAAATGTCGAGAAGAATTGAAATCATGAAAAGAAAAGTCGTCGATTCACTTGGATATTCTAAACATTCATATTCATAATTTATAAAAATATATGTTAGTTTCATTGTTTATTACAGCTATAATTTTATTATGTATCATTCTTATTATTATTATTCTATATTGTATTGAACCGAAGAAATCTTAACATTGAATTGTTTATAGAAAATTAATCTTCTGTCTGAGAAAATAAATGATATTTAATCACTGACCGATCTTTTTTCATGGTAAATGTTATGGTAATGTTGCTCGTTATGGTACATTGCCGGAAACTCAATAAACATGCCTGGGGAGTGTAGAGGAAATTCGACAACGCTGGAGCCCCAATAGTATGACAGTAAGTCCTCCACGGGGACATTCAAATCGCGTATGGTAATAGAGAATTTCACATCTTCTTTGCATGAAAGTGGGAAAAAAATGCAATCAACAAAATAGAAAATAAAGAAGGTATACAGTAATTTATTGGGTGCGACCAGGTACGTCGGATAATCTGGGAAAAGGTTTCGCCAGATGGCTGACCTTCTCCGTTTCAGGTAATAGCCTCCATAAAAGTTCTGAGTGATCCAAGCACTTGTCACTGCCCAAAAATTTGAGGATTTTATTTTGCATTTTTCGGTGATTTGGAATAATATAAATTATTCGTTCTTTCGTCAGACGATAGTCCGATAATTGAAGAGTTGTTCTACAAAAATTCAACGAAATCTGTCTTGTTCAAAGGGCATTTAGACAGTCTCAAAAAGTCCCATTTCAAGGGAAAATCAGAGTTTTTAATTCAATAACAAATTGATTGAAAAATGTAAAAAAAAGTCTGAGTTCTTTTCATCGTTTACATCAAGTAATCGATGGAGATTCATAATAATTTTAATCAATTCTGATGAAAACTGATGCATATAAACTTTATGCACTCTCTCGCATGTACTTTGTCATAAGAAATTCAAAAGCTGGTTGAGGTCTGATAAAAGTGTTTTAAAAATTTGAAAAAATTTACATTGCTTCTTCATATCTTGAACTATCGTTCTGAGACAGGAGAAAGCGAAAATTTGAAATGTATATTCTGTGGATCCCTCTAACGAAGATTCTTATTATGATTGTCTCATTATTCTTACATCATCTCGTCTTAGACCGGAATTTGACGTTTCTTTGGATTGAATATAGCTTCAATTACGACACACCATAGAAATGCTCCAAATTCGCAAACAAAATCAGAGGCCGGTCGCTCGCTTCCAGGTTGGATATAACTGACAGGCGTAGATCACTAAACTATCATTATATACTATCATTACTATCATTATATTTTACTGCAAAGAATTATTATTATTTCAAATAATTGATTTTTCAGTTTTATAACTATAACACTTTATTATTATTATTATCATTATTATTCTTATTATTACAGGTATATATATACTACTGTATATCGCCACCGTCTTTCCCGGTAGCTTAGTCGGTAAGAGTACCCGGCGCGTATCTGGGAGACCCGGGTTCGATTCCCGGCTGGGTGAAGCGGAAATTTTTTCTCTCTAAATTCTAATTCTCTTAGAATTCTTTAATGCCTAATAAAGGAGGTTAGGCGGTGTATGATGTGAATTTGAGAGTGAATTTCTGTGGTTCCCGATAGCTTAGCCGGTAAGAGTGCCCGGCGCGTATCTGGGAGACCCGGGTTCGATTCCCGGCTGGGTGAAGCGGAAATTTTTTCTCTCTAAATTCTAATTCTCTTAGATTGGAGTGAGTCTGATTGAGAAAAAGTTGGAAAATTTCGAACAATTCAAAGTGTTCTGCGGCCATGGAAATTTCCAAAACCGGGAATTGTCAGGGAATTTGATCGGTCTGGAAAAACCAGGGAAAAATCATTTTTTTCCCCAAATAAATAATTTTTTTTTGAATTTTTTTAGTCCACAAGGGAGAGTGAAAGTACAAATCGGATGAAAAGTCCAACGCGCATTTTTAAGGTGACCTGGAAAATGAAATTCCATCTTGAGACACAAAGCACAATGAATTGCGTTTAAGTTATTTTCGACTTTTTGATATGTTTCATCGAAGATCGGCGAAAGAATATTCCATCAACTATATTTTTCTCCACCGATTAATGATCAATAAAAACCATCAAATTCTCATTACTCCTGTAATCTATAGCAGTGCAGAAATGATTTTTTAACACAATATTCATGGTCAGTAAAGAACATGACATTTTGATCATCTTTTTAATCAATAATGGAGTTAAATGTATAGTTCATTACCTCGTCATTATTCATTTAATCACATATTGCAACAAATATTTACTGTTTGATACTCATGATCGTTTCACTCCATCCTTCCGTTGGATTCTTATGGACATTTTCTGTAATCAAGGAATAAAATTAGTTGAGTCAAAAATTAGTCTATAGTCCAGGAATTTCGAAGAAACTTTTCCCTGGACACCCTGAAATTCATATTCGAATAACTCTACAACCGCTAAGGCGATTTTGCTGCAATTTCATTCCAGTCTTAGTCATACAAGACCACATCCACTATGATGGGAATAAATGAATCCCATCGTGTCTCCAGGAAAAATCATCGAATTTGTGAAAAAAAAAACACATTTTTCGACGTTTTTTCAACAATTTTATTGAAAAATCTAGAAAAGCGCTTACACAATGTTGTTCAGAAGCTAATGAGGAGCGCTAAATTATATGGGAATCGATTGCGTGAAAAAACATTAGATTGGATCATTTGTTCCCGAGAAATCGTTGGGCAAATTTGTTCTCACACACATGCACGAAAATCCTTCGAAAAGTTTCATAGAAAGCTCCTCTGGAGATTATGAAATATGAAGATATTAAATTTTCGTTGACCCAAAAGTACTCAGTTCGTCATCATAATGTTATCCGGCGGATAACTTTTCGGAAAATTTGGGATGACATTTTGTACATTACCGTCATCCGATAATGATGCCGCGGAACCTACTATTAGTTATTACTAAATTTCTCCATGGGAGAATAATCACAGTTTCCACCTAATGTAGGGGGATGAAAATATCGATCGTGTGGATTCATCGAAAGATGACTCATTCCCTAAAGGTGCCGTCGTTGTCAAGGAGACAATAGGGCGGACGACTTGGAACCAAGCAATATCCGAATAATAGAGGACCAGCGAAGGACCCACGGACTTTATGGAAAGCGCGCTAATATGGAGAAAAACGACATCCTGAAGCTGACATGCGAAATGCTTAAAATTCGCAACTTATGACGATGTGGATAAAAATAGTCACCAGGAGGAAAAGTCTCTGACATCTCTATGAAAACCGTAATTGGAAACTATGGTAATAAAGAAGCAGCTTAGACGGTGAGGCAGTCGCCAATATTTTCGACCGACTAAAATGAACCTCCCAGAACTATTGTTGTATGTAACGAGAAAGGAAAAACGTTAATAAAATACAGCATCCGCGTTCACACAGAAGAACCAATGCATTTGATCAGTGAGGGAGCAGGATGTCTGGGCAGGTGAACTAAGGAGAATAATTCGACGGCAAATATTATGTACATTGATTCTTACTATCATTTTGTACTTTATGCATCCTGCATTTTTTCCCATCAGTTCAATTTGGATCAATACACGCAAAGTCTCATCACCTCGCGCGAAAATCTCTTTTGTGATAGTTTACATAATCAGACTTCCTTGATTCCACGTTAGTCGATAAATCTGTCAAAAAGGACACTTTACGAGGATACCCAAAGCCATTATCATTACCCTAACGATAGACGGGGCCGATGGACACATTCCAAGGCGAGCTTGACCCACGATACAAAGGGGGGCATTGTACCTACGAACCCTTGTATCTAGGATGAGTTACCATACCCTTCTTTCCTTCGCCTCCAACCACGTATATGCTCAAAGGGAACGATGATCTAACCGTACAAGGATTCACAAGTAACAAAAGGAGGGTAAACATCTCAATGCCGCTATGCCATTAGGGCCTTTACACGCCCCACGCCACCGCATGCCACGCGCAGGAGCGAGAGAGAGGTTTTCACAGATCAGGGTGAACAATGAATCCCCTCTCACGCGAACACCTGAATCCCAGGATTCCTAAAGACACCAATGCCACCAATGTGATGTCTTGACGCTGATTTTCATGGTTGGTAGCAATGATCAGCCTTTGTCCGCGATATTCAAATTAATATTAAAAATTAATTAAATAACGTAAAATCTTTAAATACTGAGAAAAGTCGAGAATGAAAGGACAATGAACAAGGGACGAAAAACTTCGCAGGCGTGAGAAAAACCGTTGCCGGGAATAATAAATGTCAAGTACTTGAATTTACTTCGTAAATTTACAGCTCTCCAAAATTCCTCACAACAATACTTTTCTTGAAATTCTGAAATATAGAGAGAAAATAAACTCGACGGTTACGGTCGTAAAATTGTTAAATCTCGGTTCTGAGATATTTAGAAAGTCTCTCTGATTCACGTGTTCCACACGTGTTGAGTGTTGAGTTCTCCTTTGTTCATTGTATCGCGGAGCTGAAGGGCCTGAGACCCCTCAAGAGGGAAAACTGTTGACGTCACACGCTCCCCTTTCTCCCTCTTTCGCTTCCCGATTTCTCTTTTAAGGTACTTCCGCAGTAAGTATACTTGGTGAAAATTTCGAAATGGTATAAAGACGCAATATTTGGATCATATGTTGTTGACCACATTAACAAAATATTCCAACAATTTCAAGTCCCTGGTCCACCCCATTTTTGAGATATGCATCGCCAAACATTCAATTTTTGTGTTTTTTCCATTTTTGACCATGTATATCTCGAAAATGGGGTGGACAAGGTACTTGAAATTTTGGGAATAGTTTTTGAATGTACTCAACAACATATGATCCAAATATTGCGTCTTTATACCATTTCGAAATTTTCACCAAGTATACTTACTGCGGAAGTTCCTCAAGTTACCCCTCTTCCCTTTACCCCGGGCCAAGATTGCGCGCGCAACTTTTGGTCTAGTGGGGGTGTATGGACCCAACCCTTAGATTTTTAGTTTAAAATAGAGACAGTCCCATCGTGGCTGTTGTTCCGACAACTTTTCCAGCTTCTCTCTTCGATTAGTTTTTCTTAAAGTTTTCCATATAAGTTTTATCAAGTGTATTTATCTACCAAAGTTTTCAAGTTTAAATTAGAAGTTTGAAATAAATAGTGTTAATGTGCTCTCCTAAGCACTAGTGTTTTTGATTTATTCTGGAATAAACCTTCAACCCATTTATTCAAAAAATGAACGAGTCAACATCGATGGAGTCCTCATCAGAGGTTTAGCGGCTAACGGATCCACATTTCGAAGTTTGGCGCTCGTTATTTCAAAAAGGCGCCACTGTCCTCCTAGTAACATTGATAGGACATAACACCAATGCCAATTCCTAAAACCGCCAATGCTGCGCTCTTCCCCCTCCGCCGTCGTATGGTATGCGCAGGATTGAGAGAGAGGTCTTCATGATTTGGGGGCGATTCGAAAACATCTATCTACGTGGATGTCCAAATTCAGGAGTCCTCAATCCAGGAATCGTGCCGGTACGGGGGTACCACCCCCCCCCCCTCCGCTCCTCCTTTTTGAGAGATATCACCACTGATCTCTATATAACTGGATAGCTGATCCCTATGCTCCTACCACTCTCAAAGTGAGGCGAATTGAAGTGTCAGCCAGCGCTGCCGTATAGTAGCTCAGGTACTAAAGATGACGTCAGTGCGCATGCGCGCCGCAGTGGGGGCCACGTGCTCGGAAAATTGCCGTGGAAACATTCTCCGTCCCAAATTGTAAATAATAATTGAAAAAGGTAAAATTAGTATAGTATACTCAATCAATAAATTCCGATCAATCACTATCAGGTGTACTATAGCTAACTATCAGGTGTATTATAGTTTAATAAATACAAACAAATTTCGAACGAATAAATTCAGTTGAATATTTATTTTGAGTTTCCCAATTTCCTGAATACATTAATTTCCTTAAAGTAGCTCATCAGTAGGCTACAAGTTCATACTGACCACACTATAGATGTCGAGATTTTCAATTATTAAATTTTTCCATTAAATTACGTGAGAAAATTTATAAAAAATTCATACACAATCAGCATCATTCAAATTACATTTTTCAACATATTATTTTCTTTTCAAACATCTCCGTTTTATAAATAAATAATGGATATTGTTTAAAAAACGGTCATTCATGTTGTATCATGTGTCAAAAAATTTCTTGATTTTTTTTCATATTTTGAGTCAAAAATTCCGATTTCAATCTTGCTCTACAACAAAGTTATGGACTTTGACATAAGACAGTGGGTTAAATCCTGATTTTTCAAAATTGATTTTTTGAAAAAACTAAAACGTCAATTAAATCTAGCAAAAAATGACGATTAAAAAAATCTAATAACATTCTTTGACGATTCCTTGTAGTTTTTAAAAATTCAATTTTTTCAATTATTAACGATTATACAATTCATTAATAATACAATATTAATAACAATTGTACTAATTTCGACATTCCTCCATGCTTCGGCTTCCTTTCGCGTTTATAGACAATGTCAGTTTTCACTGATTATTAACAAAAGTTCGTCTGTTATTCTGGATGTCCTACACGGTAAAATATCCTATAATATTTCTCAATACTCTCGGTAAATTTACCACTGCCCCACTACCTGCAGCTGACACGGACATGCACACTAGAGAGAATCTTAGTTCGCTGACTACTATCCGGAGGCGCTGCGTACCTCTCTAATAAACGCACTGGCTGCCATAGGGATCGGCTATCCAGTTATATAGAGATCAGTGGATATCACGCGTCGCATCCCACGAAAGATATATAAGGGATGGAAACAAAAATTAATCATTCATAATCTCAGACTCGGGTAGATACGCTCGATCCAAGGCGCAGTCATTCACGATCTCAAACTCGGGTAGATACCCTTGATCAGGGTTGGGCAAGTAAATTACCTTAGGTAAATTACATGGTTTTTGACCGGTCATAAAGTAGGTAAATTACCCGGGCGAGTTGTCGGCTTTTTGACCTGTCAAAAACCTATGTGGCGCCATCTATTAGCACCTTGGAGAACCGGGAGATTTTTACCGAGAGGTATTCTCACAGAATACCGCCTGTCAGAGTTACAAGGGTCAAAATTCGAAAAAATCATACTCACTGAGGTTATGCCTCGCGAGGGTCAATCCTCGCAAAGGTCATACCTCGCAAGGGTCAAACGTGACAATCATAACTTGCGAGGGTCAAACGTCACAATCATAACTTGCGAGCGTCAAATGATCATAAGCAACAACAAAGACCAAACGGAATAGTTTCAGATTATTTTTTCTTAATTCATGATCATTCCACCCTTATTATTGTTCTGCCTACAGGAGAGGTAAGTGAAAAATCACAAGAGTTAAAATTATGACGCAGACAAGCAGGAAAATCACAAAGGATTAAGAAACAATCACAAAGTAGGTAAATCATAAGGGTCAATCAGGATAACTAGGCCGTGACCTAGTGACTTGTTTGACCCTTGTGAACCTACTTGCTTTTTTTGTTTAAACTTCATGACCGTTGGAGCCTTGTAATTGTACCGCCTGGCGTCCCCCGTTGACCCTCTTATTAGTTTCACCCTCCAGATTGAAGGATTGCTTCCGTTGTTTGACCCTTGCGACGTTTGACCCTAAAAAGGCATAACCCTTGCGATGTTTAACCTTCGCGAGGATAACCCTCGTGATCGTTTGATCTTAACGATTTCCGGCCGATATGTCTCTCACTTTTGACCCTTGTGACTTTTTAGCTTAGCTTCCTTGTAAAGAGTTTTCTGACACTTTTTGACATTTTTGACGCCCCAGAGGTAAATTACCGGTATTTGACAATGTCACGTCATAAACTTCCATCTGCGAGATATGCCCAACCCTGCCCTTGATTGAGGACTTGACACGTCACAGACAATGACTATCTTGAAATTATATACGCATTCTGTCCGTTAGTTTGCGAGTTGGTCCAGTTTCGAAATTTTACCAACGCACTAATGACGTCAGGATTGTATAATTTTGAACGTCAGTCAAGAATAATTTTGGATTCATTCTTGTCACAGAGATAGACACTTTTTATCAATTTCAGAATTATTCGTATCATGGAAGTTGACACTTTATACAAATTTTGAGACGCGTTCGCAGCATTAAAAACTCACTAGAGTCAGTGTCCTCGATGGTTCTTCAAGGGGCAGATCATCAACGAGAATCGTCATCTCTATAGTTAGGACGAAGGACGAAGTTTGATTTCTCCAGAAAGGAGGTTCCAGAGTCCAGTGTCATCGCGACTGGGTGATCACACCCCCCCTAATTTCTTTCAATCAACAACTGTAAGTAATGCCAATTTACTACCCATTAATTTTTTTTCCTTTTCATTTCTTTTATTTATCTTCCAAATCTTCCGGTCGCGGTTTTATCTTGGGCTCGTTGTAATTAAAGATTTATCCACTCTGATAAATATATTTCTTCCAAGGGAAAAAAGGGTTTCTCTCTCTTTACATGGTCATTCCCTGGTTCCTACTTAATTTACCATAGTGCACTTTAGGGCTTTACTCCACGCAATACGATCATAGTTTTTTTTGTCATTCCGGTCGTAAGGCGGCGTTTCACGGACGCTCCGCTTTGCTCCGCGTCCGTGAATCTCTGCCTACGGCCGTCATGACAAAAAATATTGTTCGTCATACGGCCAAAAAAAACTTTTCTGACAAATATGATTGCAGCCCTCGCCTTCGGCTCGTGCTGCAAACCTCATATTCGCCGGAAAAGTTGTTTGCGGCCTGATGACGAAATATACTATTACGATCTCTACTTGTAGCTGGTCACGGTTAGTTCTGTCAGGAATCCATCCCGCGATTGACAACTTCTAAACATCTCAAAAGGATATATTCGCAATGTTCCAATGTTGTCACAATTTTCCAAGAGAAATGATAGTGATTTTTCATCTATGTAGATAAAACTATTGTTTTTATTTGTGACCGTCACAAATTAGAAATTAGTTGACAACAATTTGCTTGCTAGTTATTTCTGGTCATCATTTGTAGTCGGAAAATTTGTGCGTCATATGACAGTCATTTTTTGGTTACATGACACTGCGAAAAATGACCGTCAATTTGCATGTCTATATTAGTTTGCCTTCTGGCTAATTCAAATTGCCGCCAAAATAATGCCATCTTTCGGATGCCGTTGGGACAAGCTGTGCTATACTCGAGTCCAATTCCGTGCGCTATCCCCGTATTACGCACCTAACGTTATCCCAGAATTAACCAAGGGGGTACCCGAAAAGTACCGTGTGGCGGTGTGGTTTTCCTCTCGTGGTCTAGTGATTGTGAGCTATTAATTCCTAACGATGAAATTATAGAATTAATAATACCACCTGGAGCAACATTTTTCCATCAGTAATAATGAAAGTTTAAGAGTTTAAGCAATAAATTGTGAAGTACCGAAAATTTCAAGAGTCAACTTGCTGAAACTTTGCTGGTAAACCGGTATCTGAGTGCAGTGGACGTTACGAATCTACTATGATAACCCTATTCTCGTGGTTTAATCACTGAACATATTTTAATGTCACCTATGCGGGAATCGGCATTAACATGGACATCAAAAGCACAGTGAGTACTACTTTTTATTCATTTTTTTATAGTTATTCTATCTATCGTCTGAATTTTGGAGCAAAAATGTTGCAGTTTGAATACATGTGATCGTTCCTTATTTGGGTTGTTTAAAATATTCTGTTTGAGTTTTTGATACTTGGGGAGTTGAGAATTTTCGACTGAGGGTTTTCGGGAATTTTTTTTTGCGAGGATGGGTTGAGAGGAGGAGAGGGGGATCTTGGGAGATCGTGGAACGAGGGTTTTGAGGTTATCTCGGCTTCATTGGCGATCGGATTGTATGTGGACGCAAATGGGGTTGTTGGAGAGGGGTTGGAGCAGAAGGTTTTTATCGGGAATGAGTAGAGATTGGCAGAGGAAAATTGAACGATTTATTTTTTAGTTTCAAGGGGCTTTCTGGGGGTTCATGATGAGCTTTGATTCATTTAAATCGCACCATTCGGTCGGGAGATAACGGCGCTTCATGGAAATTTCTTTTAGCTTAGGTTTGAAAGACTTGAGGTACCGCGAGATCGGTGAAGGTGACTTTTTGAACTTCTAAATTAAATTTGATTTATTGAAATCGTATCCCTTGATTTGATTTGACGGAAGATATTCATAATCTAAGATTTCTTCCAGGTCAGGTTTGAAGGAGATTTAAGGGAGACTGCTGTGAGTTTTAAAAGGCGTGGGATATTGAAGTGAGATCTCTCATACATTGAAGATCGATTATATATATCTAAAAACGAATAATTACTTTAAAAAAATTAATTGTTTATTGTTCGTTTACTCCGCAGACCCTTAAAATGTTACAAATAGTCCAGGGCCTCCAATTTTTGAGCTACAGTGTTTTTTTTAATTTCTGAATAAATATGTACAATAACAATTACGAATTAGTTTTTTGAAATTCGACTCTTACACAGCTAATTTCGTTTTGTGTAGAAATTTGCGTCATTCATGTAAAATGGGCAGAAAAATTATAATAAAAATATTTAAAATATATTCTCGATTTATTCAGAAATATTTTTCGGGCGATTTGACATGAATGGTGCAATTTTTTATTGAAATAATAACGAAATTAGCTGTGTAGGAGTTGAATTTCAAAAAAATAATTTATAGTTGTTATTGCATATATTTTTACAAAAATTTTGAAAACAAAACCTCTGTAGCACAAAAATTGGAGGCGCTCGACTATTTTGAACATTTTAAGCGTTTGTGGGGTAAACGAACAATAAACAATTGGTTTTTTGAAACTAATTATTGGTTTTTAGACATACATAATCAACCTTGAATGTATGAGAAATCTCATTCCAATAGCCCACGATTCTTAAAACTCACAGTAGTCTCCCCTTAATGTTAGAAGTCTCTGGCCGGCGATACTTCGAGATCAGTGGAGAGAATTTTGACAATTTTTTCACGTCGATGGCAGTTTTTTTGAGGTTCTAAAATCAAGTTGATTCATTGAAATCATAAAATTTGTGCGCAAGATGTCGATGTTTTAAGAAGATTCATTTTACCTCACCTTTCCCTAATTGAGAATTTTTCCATGTTCTAGAGCCATTTTGATTTCTGAGATGGGGTTTACTTTGACGGGTGCTCCGATTTGGATTGTCGTTACTCCATTTAATTATTTGAATATGAAGGAGATGGAGTGATTTTTATGTGGACGTTTTTGTAGAGAGGAATGAGAGCTATAAAAAGATCTGAACGAGAGTTTTGATACCTGCCTTAGATGCTGAGATATTCACGGAAAAGTAATAATCAGGTTGAATTAGGTTCATTTTTATTGCTCCGATGTATATTTTCATTATTTCTATTGATAATTTCAATGTTTATTACATGAATTTTACTTATCTCCAAGTATAAAAAAATGTAGAAAATGTTGAGGGAAGTTGAGAATGAGTTTTCGAGAGACGAAATTTTCCGTAAGGACCTTTTGCATATTAGGGAGATGTAAGAGCTACAGGAAGGTTTCTACATGAAAATCGAATTGAAGAGCAAATAAATTCTCGTATTTTGGAAGGAATTACAAACAACAAATGTCTTCATTTATGGTTGCACAGATTTCTGCGTATCTCCAATGTGAGGCATGGACAGTGAGAAATACAAGACGAATTATTCTTCAAAACATACAGGATAGATTTGTATATTTCGTGCAATTACACTGAGAGAAATATCGTCATAATATCACAAAACTAATTTCTTGCACCAAATAACTCATCTCTTGAGGATATATTCCTTGGGATAAGAATTCCGTATAATGTGTCAGACAATACCAGATTTCGGTGAAGTGTTCATGACTTGAACATGAACATTTTATGATAAAGTGAGATTTTTGC
Source organism: Diachasma alloeum (assembly GCF_001412515.2). Lineage (NCBI taxonomy): Eukaryota > Metazoa > Arthropoda > Insecta > Hymenoptera > Braconidae > Diachasma > Diachasma alloeum. The sequence continues at coordinate 45,008 of NW_021680534.1, read as the reverse complement.
TACAAGAAATCGGTTTTTTCGTCAGAAGATGAAAAAATGACTAAAAACATTAAAAGGTTTGATTCAGAGAATCATGAATCAGATACTTTCATATTGAATGAATAGAGAGTTTATCCAAGGAAAACCTCCAAATATTGAAAAAATATAACCGTCGCTTACGCTCAGTCGCTTTGAGTTCGAAGGGAAGCAATATCTTCTTTTCCTTCTGTCAAACTATTGTTGTCTTTTAAGGAATATTATCTCATTTCGAAAAAAGACATCACCTTTTCATATAGTAACTTCTTCCTTGGCCAGAAGAGCACCGATTTCTTGTCTGAAACCTACCATAAATTGATGAAATGTGTATGCGATGTTTTTCGCTCAAGAAATGATTTTTGTGATATGTCGATTTTTCTCTTAGTGTACAATTTCATCCCAATGCATCATTCCGTGGAAATAAAGAAGTGGCCTTCGCTATATATAATAATTAATTCTCCCCGCGATAATCGAATAAACCGGGATCCAACATACAATTCGGGGGCTGTTCTGAGCACATCTTTTGCATGTACGTAATATACAGCGTTCTGAGTGCTTCGACTATCCTTACCTATTTATTTATAAAAATATTGACGAAAATCTAACGTCATTCTACTCCTTATTGATTGCGGAATGGTTTCAATTTTCTCAGATTCGACTTTTGTTTATTTTAAGAATCATCAAACTTACAGAAGCGGTCTCCCTGATAGTCTTTTCAGATGGAGCACCCTCGGGGCGTGTTAAAATATCCATCTTGTTAATTTATAAAAATATTTTTTAAAAATAAATAGTGTTCTCTTTGTTATCCGTTGCGGAACTTTTTTCAAGTACGATGTTATTTTATGACGTTGGTAGTGGTTAAACGTGCAGAGGTGGGCCTACCGGCGGACGATTTCACTTCTAACGCTGCGCATTGTATTGCAAAACTATCTAAAATATTTGAAAAAATCAAACGCCATTAGATTTTTGTTAATCCTGGCGTATTTTTTGTTGAATTTTTTTGCGAATGTGACTCAAAATGGCCATGAAACGGGGCATTTTGAAAACTACTTGACAGATTCAGCTGAAATTCCCACCAGAAATCCTCCTAAATAATAATGTGACGAACTTAAAAATTTTTAGGTTTAACTTTACTCCTTTTTTTGTGAAGATTTATAAAAAAAATTCCAAAAAATGATCACATCATTTCATCATCACATTTCATGACATTCTACATAACTTCCAGGCAAAATTAGAAGATCATCAAAATCAAAGATTGCAAAGCTTCCATTTGGAGGCAAAAATGAAAATTTTCTTAGAATAAACGGAAATTTCATTTATTTTCGGGTTTGTTAATCCGCTAGACTTCCGAACAACAGAGTTCTAAAATTCAGAGATTTTTACTAGACACTAAGAACTTTTTTTCTCTGGGAAGTCCTAATCATATGAGATTATCTTAATAATAAAAATATTTTTGTTGGAATTGTAGCTTGATTATGAATTCATCAATCTGGATAATCTCGATGATAATGTCAAGAGTGAAATCCGCACCATCTTGAAGAGCGAGATTGCCTCGGATGTTCTCAAATTACCTTGGGACAATGGCGAGAAAGATTATAACTCAAATTCAGTCGTCCCGGAGATGCAGCCGGAGGTGCATAACCACTGGCAGCGTTATGGTAAATGCATCATATTTCGCCTCAATTAATTCGATAATTTCATATTTTGTGTAAGTACCTAGGGAAGGGTAGGACAAAGTGGAACAACGGGGTGAAATGAAGATTGGTCACAATCATCCGCAGCGCAATAGATAAAAGTGAAACTATGTAACAAACACCATTGTTTAATTTTATCCCACCCTCCCCGAATTATTATAGTAAAGATAATTCTTAGTCATAATATATTTTTTCCAATTCCAGTCATCAAGTAATTTTTTTAAAATTAAAAAAATATAATCGGTCAACATTCTTCAATCAATACATAACAAAGAAATATGAAAATTCAATAATATCTCTGGAACTGGCGAAGGGAAAAATATTATCTTTGTTTCATTTTTTAACTAAAGAAATGTCTCAAAATTGTTTTCTAAGTGCATTGCAAATTCAATCATATTAAATCCTTATTCATTTTGAAATTAAACAAATGTGATAAAATTATTTCACCCTGAGAATGCTTTGCACACCAAAGATTACTCCCCCTATCACTGCAGAATCAATTTAAAGATAAATTCCAATCACTTCTGTTATACCCAAATCCCCTTTCTCTCTGGAAAATTTTGTGGCTACAATAGCAAATTTATCAAAAGTGAAATTGAAAAAATCTTTTTCATTCTGCCAACATTTCGAGTGCTCAATGTATTCCTGACCCGGGCGACTTTATTCCACAAATCTAAATGCAATAAACCAAATGTATATTTTACTATGAATGTATATTAAGGGGGGGGTCTCACCAATTTTTTCAAGTCCCAGAAATATTTGACGGAAAATTTTGTCAATTTTTTAAATACATTCTTTTAGGTATGGAAAAAGTGGAAGCATGAGTCATCACATTATCTTAATTTTACGACACTATTTGTTTATTTTCTCCTATAGGGAGATGAGCAAATTCAAATCCCATGCGATTGATTTTGCGGGAGATCATATCGAGTATATTTAAAAAAAAAAGTACGAAAAGATCAAAGAATGTAGGAGGAGATACAATTTTTCGAATCGATGAATTTCAAAAAAAGCCATTTTCTCTAGGAAAAAACGAAAAAAATGCTTGGAATATATTTATCTTTCAGAAAACAGTCATAATGTGATTGACAAAGTCAGCATTCCCCCCTCTGTAGGTTGTTTCTCCTTTTTTTCTTTATTGCTCTTCAACATAGGAGGTGAAAACAAACCGGTGAACGATATTGGCGAGCAGGAGGGGAGGAGGGGGAATCCCATTGAATTCATGACTTAGATGATTAAATTGGCTCTTATTCAGAACGTCAAATCGTCAATGTTTACGTTTTACGTAAAACCCAAGCATTGAATGGTCATCAAACCTCAGTCGTTTGCAGTATTTGATCTATGTAAGTTATTTGAGATAGTGTGTTGAAAAGAATTGAGCAGTATTACTCGAGTACTCAACGGAAAAAATGCCCAAACTTCCAAAGATGATTTTTTTCAAAAAATTAGCGAAGAAGCATTGGAAGACAACTGAGGAATTGAACCATTTGGAAGTTGCTGATGATTACTGTGAAGACATTGATTGTGATCCACTAACTGTAGATTCAGTTCAAGAAAACGTTTTAAGTGATTTTTGTTGTGAAGATAATGGACCTCAACCATCTAGCCGTAATAATAACGCTGAACGGAATGGTACAAGTGGTAATGATGAGACAATCTTGCCCGAACGAATAAAAAATATTGATGATGGTGTGAATGCGCAGATTGCTTCAGACCAGAGTACTGAATCGGATGAATATTTAATTGTTCAGAAATCATTATTATCACGTTTACTCGCGAATCTCAAATGTCCAGAGTGCGACTGTGTCACTGGACATCCGTATCAGTCAGCGTCATGGGTTTGCGAATAAAATCGATGTGATATGTGCATATTGTGAAGGGTGTGGACTGGAAGAAACGTGAGGAACAACCTTTACATCCCCAAAAATCAAAACAAGTACGAACAATCAAGGCTTTGACATCAATTTGACGGTAATCAAAAAAGGAGGAAATGACCTATGGAGCGGGGGAATTTTGACTTTTTTGACCACAGTATAACNAAACAGTCATAATGTGATTGACAAAGTCAGCATTCCCCCCTCTGTAGGTTGTTTCTCCTTTTTTTCTTTATTGCTCTTCAACATAGGAGGTGAAAACAAACCGGTGAACGATATTGGCGAGCAGGAGGGGAGGAGGGGGAATCCCATTGAATTCATGACTTAGATGATTAAATTGGCTCTTATTCAGAACGTCAAATCGTCAATGTTTACGTTTTACGTAAAACCCAAGCATTGAATGGTCATCAAACCTCAGTCGTTTGCAGTATTTGATCTATGTAAGTTATTTGAGATAGTGTGTTGAAAAGAATTGAGCAGTATTACTCGAGTACTCAACGGAAAAAATGCCCAAACTTCCAAAGATGATTTTTTTCAAAAAATTAGCGAAGAAGCATTGGAAGACAACTGAGGAATTGAACCATTTGGAAGTTGCTGATGATTACTGTGAAGACATTGATTGTGATCCACTAACTGTAGATTCAGTTCAAGAAAACGTTTTAAGTGATTTTTGTTGTGAAGATAATGGACCTCAACCATCTAGCCGTAATAATAACGCTGAACGGAATGGTACAAGTGGTAATGATGAGACAATCTTGCCCGAACGAATAAAAAATATTGATGATGGTGTGAATGCGCAGATTGCTTCAGACCAGAGTACTGAATCGGATGAATATTTAATTGTTCAGAAATCATTATTATCACGTTTACTCGCGAATCTCAAATGTCCAGAGTGCGACTGTGTCACTGGACATCCGTATCAGTCAGCGTCATGGGTTTGCGAATAAAATCGATGTGATATGTGCATATTGTGAAGGGTGTGGACTGGAAGAAACGTGAGGAACAACCTTTACATCCCCAAAAATCAAAACAAGTACGAACAATCAAGGCTTTGACATCAATTTGACGGTAATCAAAAAAGGAGGAAATGACCTATGGAGCGGGGGAATTTTGACTTTTTTGACCACAGTATAACAGTTTTCTAAAATATTAATGTATTTCAAGCATTTTTTTCTTTTTTTTTTATTGGAACTGGCGATTCTTGTAAATCATCGATTTGAAAAATCGTATCTCCTAAATTTTTTGATTTTTTCGAACTTTTTCTTTTTGAAATACTCGATATGATCTCCCGCAAAATCAATCGCATGGGATTTGGATTTGCTCATCTCCTTATAGGGGAAAATCAACAAATAGTGTCGTAAAATTAAAATAATGTAATGACTCATGCTTTCACTTTTTTCATACCTAAAAAAACGTATAAAAAAAATTGACAAAATTTTCCGTCAAATATTTCTGGGACTTGAAACAAGTGGTGAGACCCCTCCCTTAAAAATGAATTTTTTAAAAATAAAGTCATCCTGCTGCGGAATGCAATTAGCATTCGCAATGTCGGCGTTTAAAATAAGAAAGATTTCTTTTCAATTTTCATTTTAATGATATCCAAGTATATTTTACAGTTTGGTACAGACCATCCTATAGATTCAACCATTTTCAATCATCAAATTGGTCAATTAAATTGCGTGAGAAAAATTTGAAAAAAAAAACGAATATTGAGCGTTATTCAGACTACATTCTATACAAATCTAATTTTTTTAGGCATGAAATCGATTTCTGGTAAATATCTGAATATGAAAATATTTGTTACGATTCCGAACAACTGATTTATATGGGGGATAATTGATTGTTTATAAATTATTTATAGAAAATGCTTGAATTTTTCCAAAATTACAATTTTTTAAATTATTTTATCAATCTTCCTCCACAAAAGTTTCTAATTTTTTTCATATTTTTTAAATCAAAGTTTGAATACTAAAATCATTGTAAAATTTGCGGAAAATTAGGGTCGGAAAATTAGATGTTCGAATACAAAAGTAGAAGAGCAATTTCACGGGAGAAAAAAATTGTCAAAGTACTTGGATATCCTTAATCAATGTGCGACTGTGACCGCAAGATCATAGCAAAAACGAATGGTTGAATTTCACACGACTTTTGTAGACATTTTTCAGACACTGAAAAACGTCTGAATACAATGAAAATGTGTCTGAATTTCAAACAAACAGGTGCCCAAACATCTTAATTCATATTTGAAATTCAGACAAATTTTCATTTTATTCAGGTGTTTCTTACTGTTAGACAGATGTCTACAAAAGGTGTGTGAAATTCAAACATTAGTTTTTGCTGTGATTGTTCAGTGAGGAAGGCATTTTGCATGAAGAATCAATTTCTCTCAAAATCTCTGAAAAATCTTGAATTTCTTTTTCCCCAGATGAATCCATTCCCAGTTACGACGTCTCCACCCCTCCCTCGATGTTGACATCCCCCATGTCGACCCTGGCCTACCCCACTGCACCCATGATGCAGGTCCCATACCAAGACTGGCAGATGACCACAGCCTACCCCACAACGACCTCCGACCCAGCGGGCTACACCTACGTCTCCTCAGTCCACTACCCGTCCCCAATGTACAACCCCACCCCCACCGAGGTCCTCACCACCCAGTCCCCCAACCGTGAGAATCGTCATTCAGGTCGCTCACGCACTCGAAAAATCGACAACTACAATCGTCCAGTCGCCAACGACATTCAGCAATCCTATATGATGCAGCCTGGCCAGTTCAATCCAATCCCAGCAATGTGTCATCCAGGGGTTCAATACCTACCGTACGTATCCTCCCAACAGCATCCAGCCGCTGGTCGGCCGATATTCATGCCTCCCCAGTACCCCCAGATCCACCACAACAGCCATCAGTACCATCAACATCCCTCGAACTACCATCAGCCCTCACCAACTGTTAAACATCAACGACAAAATGCACAAAACTACAATCCAATGTACAATCAGGAGAAGATGGTCAATCACGGACAGAAGAATGATAAGAAAATTTACGAGGGTCACCGTAACACTGCCAGCCAGTCATTCCGTCAGGTGTTGAATCATAAAAGTAATAATAATCATAACAATAATGTTAATAATAAGGTAGGCAGATGTAGTGGTGAGGAGAAGGAGATTTCTAAGAGAGCAGAGGATGTTCAGGGGATTCTCAGCACAAGTAATGGCATTGTCAATGGGGGAAAGTGCGAGGTGAAGGAGGTGAGTGATGAGGAGGCAGCTGAGGTGAAGGTGGAGGTGGCGAAGATTAGTAAGGAGTCTGTTAAGAAGGAAGAGGAAACAGTTGTGAAGGCTGTGGAGGAGTCGGTTGTTGAAGAAGTCAAGACAAATGGAGAGGAGAGGGGGGAAGATTCGGGGAGCGTGGAAGAGGTGAAGGAGGTGGAGAGGCTGCCGGTGACACCTGCGGCGAAGACTTTCGCGAGCATTGTCAGGAACACCGAGGGGAGAAATCCTCCGGGGTTCGTCCAGAGTCAAGGATTCAAACTGCCATCAGCTGTTCGCACTACTGTTGTTGATTGTGTAAATAATGGGGTTGAGAAGGAAGAGAGGAAGGGGGAGGATGTTAAGAGACAGAGTGGTGAGGAGCCGTTGGGAGTGGTTGTGGAGACTGTTTTCGTGGAGAGGAAACCACTGTCTGTGGATCATGTACAGACACCGTTGAATCATCCTCTTATGTACAGAATGGGGGGTAAGTATCAAATTTTTTTGATACGATGAATTAAGAGATTTCGATCGAAAAAATTAATGCTGATGTTAATTTGGAAGGGAATTCACATGCGATGTTTATAATGACGGTTGATTTATGTAGGAATTTTTCGGGAATAGTGATACTTCCTACATTTTTTTTAACGAAAGAAGCCGGTTGCACCAGCTTTAGTTAAGTAAACTGTCAGTTTGAGGGCAAGTTCAGCCAAGGAAAAAAGCTTATTCGTTTTAAAAAAAAAAAAAATTAAAATACTATTTTCAGCGTGAAAATTAGGGATTCATTTTGTTTGTAATCGAAAAGTCAACTTGACGAAACCCCCCAACGTGTTTTTTAAAAATATTTTTTTTTAATAGGGGAGAGTCGGTTAAAATGAAACAGCGAGGCAAAATCAAACAGTCAAAAAAAACGACTGTTTGACGCAGTTTAAGCAAAAAAAATATTTATTCATTTTTTCATAAAAGAAATAAATTTTTAATTTTTTTTCTAAAAAAAAAATGTTTTCATCAATTTTTTTGTTTTGTTAACCTTTCACTGATATCTTATTGAAACTACAGTATTCCTTTTTTCGTTGTTATTTGTTTAGTCGAATTAAATTCCATAGTTTTGGAAATAATCAATTTCAAAGAGAGTCATTCATATTTTCATGGGTCGATACATGGCATCGACCCCGTACGTGAAGGGTTAATTTTTCTTTATTCTTGGGAGTACTGATGAGAATAATAATGTTCCATTCAGTAGAATGAAAAATTATTGAGAAGTGTCGATGGGCGAAGATTTTGTCAACGGATTATTCGATTGAAATTCAGCATCATATTTTCCTTTGTCACCCTCTGGGTCTTCCCCTGCGCCTTGCTCTGGATTCTGGATTTTGCTATTTCATATTTTTTTCAATTAATCCATTTACAAAAAATTTTGTCCATCAAAACATGTCAAGAATTTTCCATGCTACTGAATGGAAATTTTTTATTCTCATTAGTACTCCAAGAAAAGTTGACAAAAAAAAACGAATAAAAACAAATTTTCTTGCTTGAATTGCATCAAACAGTCGTTTTTTGACTGTTTCATTTTGCCCCACTCTCTCCTACCTGAAAATTGACTAGAGGGAGGAACACTGAAGTACTACTCCCGCTTCAGTGACAAAAATAAAGTGAGGATCATCATCGGGGACGATATTAATGATTTTCTTGTTCACTCATTATTTATGACATTATTTAGGGAAATGTTCTCATTTATACTAAATCCACATAATCTCATTTCTCTAGACTTAACTGACTTAATTTCTTGGGAAGCACACCGGAGTTGTAAAATTATTCATAATCATCTGGACATTTTTATTATTTTTCATTCAGCTTTTTTTTATTTTTTATTTAAAAAAATTATTTGGAAAGTTTACCTCTAATTCGGATATAATTTTACATGAATGATCGAGTAAAAAAATGAAGCTATTTTATTAAATATCCTCATTTTCATCGATTTTTCTCAAGATATGAACAATCAAAGTCGCTTTTTACATATGAGTTCTCATGGAGATTCTTCCGTTTATAATATAGTTGGATGCTAATTGGTAAAATCGTCATGAGGCTCCATACATAAGAAAGAACACAGATTGTTAATAACTTGCAAACGAAATTTATACAAATATGTTTTAAAAATCATACATAATCCAACAACAATGATGAACGCAGTATGAAATCAATGCCATTTCGAAAAGATCACAAGGACAAAATATCACAATGCAATATATCATGAATGAAAAACCTCACGTGATGATATTAAAATTGTTGCAATTATTATATTTTCATTGCAGAATTTTTACTGCGTTACCAAATGGATAAGCAGACTGTAAGTTTACTGCCTCGTGGCTTGACGAATCGCAGCAATTATTGCTACATAAATAGTATATTACAAGCGCTACTCGCCTGTCCACCTTTTTACAATCTCCTGAGGGCACTGCCGCGCTCTAGGCATCCGTTGAAAAACTCATCGACTCCACTAATTGACAACATGTGAGTAGGAGGGGATTTTGCTCCTAAATGGAAGCACTACAATTGTTCGATTTTCATTTTTTTTGCTTCCAAATGGAAGCATTGAAATGGCTCTATTTTTAGATTTTATAATTGTACTTGGAAATCATATTGAATTATTTGAAACGTAAAAATACTAAGTTTGACGACCATGTGTGTATTCGGGGCTGTCCACCTGGTGGTCAACTTTTGGAAAATCGAATAATTAAAGGACTAAAATAGTTCCAAGCGAGTGGGAAATTGATCTTGTATTGCATATAGTATAGTTACTTTTGCTAATAAATTAGCAATATGCTTCCGAATTATTATTGTGCACATCATTTCCTTCTATAATGTATAATTCATTGTTTATTTCATTTTCGTTAAATTGAATAAGATTTTCTTCTACCTAATTTTGTCAGATTTTCAACTTAGTTGAATGTTATCAGCATTGTTATTCTTATGATCCCTTTTCTTCTATATAACCGATTGTCTTTTTCACAGTTCTATCTCTCCCCTCAGCCCTTCGATAAAATGTTAATAGAAACATTTTATTTACATATACTTTAATGAATTTGAAACATCACATTTGAAGAAAACATCAGAAAGCTCAATTTCAGGGAAATTCATGAAAAATTCATAATTTTCAACAATCATCATAAAAATAAAATCAACCAATATAGCTATCTTTTAAATTCGACTTAATGGAATTAAAACAAACATTTTAAGTTATGATTGAATTCATTTGAAGCATGATATTCAATATCCCCGTAATTATCGTTTTCAAAAAACTCAAAATTTTTGGAAATTTTCGAATTAAAATAATGATTACTCGGTCAAAGGGACATCCAAATAAATTTTTTAAGCCATCATTCAATCACTTCAGAATATTTTTTTTAGTTATCGTAGAACAACGAATTTTCGAAAAAATTCCAAAAGTAAAAAAACTAATCGATGAATTAAATTTTAATTAATGGCGATCGATAGGGCTCAACAATACCTACATTTGAAGAAAAAAAAATTCAATTTCGTTTATTCATTAGCGAACAATTGAAGAAAAACTTTACCACACACATACGTGCGGATACAGTTTAAAAATTGCATTTTCGGACTTTTGGGATCATAATGGGTCGATATAACACAAAAAATCCAAAACTTAAATTTGAACGATTATAGGGCTTCCATTCGGAAGCAAAAATCTCAGGGGGACTAACAGTGTGCACAATTTCAATCCAATCGACCCAACCGTTTTGGAGAAATCGCTGATTGTTTTTAAATAGTTTTTCGCAAATATCTCTAAAACTATCCAATGAATTTCCACTTTTTTTCAAAATATTTATCTCGATGTCTCCTACCTCAATCAATCAACATATACTGATCCGTTTGTACAAAGTTTCTGAGTTTAAATCGGATGGTTAATTTAGGGCATATTCCACTTTGTATCTAAATCTATTGTCTTGAATATCTAAAAAAATACTCAACCGATTTCAATATTTTTTTCAAAATATTCGCACCGATGTCTTCTATTTCCATCGATCAATAGTATTATCGACCATCGATAATAGTATTTTTTAATGGGGTTTTCTACTCTTGTGGCGTTGGCCTCCGAGCCGTAGGCGAGGACTGGCCAACCACACGAGTAAAAAAACCCCATCGCAACAGCCCAGGAGCAATATTTTTCTGTAGTGATTTTCAAGTTTTCGAGTTTGGGAAGTATGTAATACCAATTCCCAGACGAGAAATCGTGAGAAACAGTACAGAAAAATATGTATACCTGTCCATGCAAAGTTTCTGGAGTATATTTATTTTTCCGTTTGTCGCTCAAAATTCTTGTACGAATTCTAACTTTTGAAAGAATCGAGATATTACGGATATTCAAGTACTTTGGTTATTTTTTCTTCAGTGAAATGCGTTTCTACTTTTGTAGTGGAACATCAGAGCTGTCATTTGAGCCATATTTAACCCTAAGTTTCTGGACATTTTATAGTGATTTTATTATTTAAACTTTGCAGGTCGAAATTTGAATGTGAAAAAAAATTGGAAAGTTTACTTTTGGAAGAAGATTGATAAAATAATTTTCAAATTGCAATTTTTGAAAATTACGAGCATTTTCTATAAATAATTTATAAATAATCAATTTTTCCCATAATTTTCACCATAAAAATCATTTGTTAGGAATCGTAATAAATTTATTCGTATTCAGAATTTTACCAGAAAGCGTTAATTTATAATTTCAGTGAGATTAGTGCGATCATTGTAGTCACATTATTGCCATGCCTGTAATTAAGTTTTGGCAATTTAACTTGAAGAATACATCATCCATTGACAATAATTTTCATATTGAGCATAGAATTTTTACTTTTTCATTTTTTAGAGATTTTTTCTAGATTTTAATCTTCGCCTAAACTTCGAAAAGTTTTGTTTGTCATAAGACTGTGTTATTTTGTACAGTCCTATATTAATTATTATCAACAATTCGAGATCGCAACGTAGATGTGGGAGCCCTCAAGTGGTCTCTAAAGTAACTACTCTTGGTGGCCAACCAATGAAATCACTGAGAGTGAACCAATGACAGGTGTCAACCAATGAGATCAATGAGACCAATGAGACCAAGAGTAGTTAGTTTAGAGACGACTTGATGGTTTCCACATCTACGTTGCAATCTCAAATACTCGGCTGTCAGTTGAACTCAAATTCAACCAGAATATTTCTATTCATATGAACTTTCATTTAGAATTTATTCACTGAGAAAAAAAAATATTTTTGCCAAATATCCGTTTACTTGGGAAAAGTAGTTATTTTTTCAATGCCGTATTTCTCTAGCCGAATCACTTGCAGACAATTCTCATTAGGTTTCAATTATGGCAGTTGTATTGCTCTAGAAGATGATCATCCTAGTTTTGAGCTTGAGTGAACTCCCTCAATGATTATAAACATTAAAAAATTAATCGAAATTCTTCCCTCTAGAAAATAAGAAATTTAGGAAAAATGAATAATCATTGGAGGAGTTCATCCAAGGTCATATGCAACATAGTCATCTTCCAAAGCAACATAATTGTCATAATAGAAACCTAATCAGGCTAATCTGGGAATGACTCGATTGAAGAAATACGATTTTGAAAAAATTAATGCTCCTCTCAACTAAATGAACATTTGGCAAAAATATATTTTTTTCTCGGTGTTCCAGATTTTAATCTTCAAAATTCCAGTGCTATTTATGCTACCTTAAAATCAGTCAGTTTATTCAATTAGTGAAATTTCTATTTGTATGTTTATCAAGGGTGAAGTTTGTTAATGAATTCCTACCCCTACCCGAGGGTGAACGCCTGCCCAGAAATACCAGAGGTCAGAAGAAGAATGACGACAGCCTTGACATCAAAGGTGGCACCGCCTTCGAGCCTTCCTACGTCTACACTATGTTAAAGAATACATCATCCCCTGGAGTTTTCTCCATCGAGGGGAGACAGGAGGACGCTGAAGAGTTCCTCTCGTGTCTACTCAATGGCATTAGTGACGAAATGCTGGAGGTGATTTTTTCTCAAGTAGATGACATCGAATTCTATTCGTTTTATTTCATTTTCTAATATTTTCAAATTTTTACAGTTGATGAAGCAAGTGAGTGAGGCCTCCCAGAACTCCAAACCATCCGAGGAGTTGAATGCTAGTTACAACAGTGGAGATGAGGAGTGGAAAGTAAGTAGAATAATCGAGTTTGTAATAATGACTCTTCAGGTGGTTTATCTATTACACACCATCCTAGCTCTCGGAAATTGGAATTCCCCATAGAGTGTGAAATTCCTCATTGCGTAAATTTCGTACATTTCGTACATTGTAATTAAGCACAGGGTTTCCAGTCGTCAGGGAAATATGGAAAACCGGGAATTGTCAGGGAATTTGATTAGTCTCGAAACGTCAGGGAAAAATCAGGGAATTTCTACAACTTGCTGGAATTTTAAAATTTGCAGCTTGTTTTTTCCAAGCACCTAGATTTTTGTGGAATTCCTCAGTTGCCAAAAAACATTTTTCTGGAATTTGATCTCAAATTTACTTAGAAAAGTGGCATGTCAACATCTTCCCGTGGGATGAAACGGAAAACCCACTATTTTTTGCGTTTTTTTAATGGAAAATTCTAAATTCAGCATTCTAATTTTCAAACGAATTCTTGCATATCAAGATTGTGGAAATATTTGAAAAATCCTCATTTCCAGCAATATACAAACTACAAAAACACTGAGAGTTTCAACCTGGTCCGCTAGAGAGATGTTAGCATCCTAATTTTCTAACAAAATTTTTCCGCTGTTCGTATTTTTTTGAAAAGTTGACAGACTGATCACTTCTTAAGAGGAGATCTCGCTAAACTTGAAAAGTTTTTGAAAATTTCCTTAGCAATACTTCTTTTTTGGGCAATTTTCATTTGATGTAGATTTTTATATTCCGCAATTTTCTGTTAGACCCTCGGAAATGAAATTAAGTACCCATTTTACGTCATAAATTATGGATAATAGCCCATGAAAAAATGTTCCTTTCAATGCCCTCTTTTTTGTTTATTCTTGCATAACGTCTGAAAAATCGAGTGGAGCAGACAAACTAAATCTAAAAGATTCATTTTTTCTCAATCCATTCTGTGCAGTGGAAAACGAATACTTAATTTTATTCTTTGACGTCTGACGAACATTGAAAAAAAATCTGAATCAGATGAAAATTATGATCCAAGGAAAATGGGAAATGACGACGAAAATTCACTTGATGGGTCTTTTCGTCAATCAAAGATAATTTTATTTTACCGACGTCTGTCTTTCAATTCCGTTCGATCAAAAAGTTAATATGCATGGATTCATCTATTGCTCGTTGATTACCAACGTCAGGTTATTCTCGTACACGGAGAGAAATTTTCTAGAAAAATTCTAGTACGAGTACTGGAAAAAATCACAATTCACCGGCTGTGAAAAATTCTAGTGCTGTTAAGGTAAAATTCTTTGGTATTTCTGGTAGGATTTCTGGGGATTTCTGTGAAATTTTCACAGAAATATGGAGAAAAATTCACGTTTACCCAATAAAATTTCCAGTGCCGGCACTGGAATTTTTTCCTGGCTGTCACTTTGCGCCTCTTTTCCCGTGCTAGCACTAGAATTTTTCTAAAAAATTTCTCTCCGTGTATATCAAGTGTTCTAACCCTCTAAGGTGAATTTCAATATCCCGACTCTATGGCCTTCAAAACGGAAGGCCGGTGTCCCCACTAATGCGTCCTACTACGCTTTTCACCTTAGAGTCTATAAATTGAACATTCTTTCATAAAAAAAAAACATTTTCTATGGTCAGGGAATTTCATCAATTTGACCGGGAAAAGTCAGGGAATTTTGTTCAAACGTTTAGGCAGACACCCTGAAGTAGAATTCAATATGTATATCCTGTAATTAGGCTGGTATTCCATTTTTTGTACAAAAAGTCTTAACGCAAAACGTTATATATGCCATGAAAATGGAGTGTTGGTGTTAAACAATGCCAATGAAATCCATTGGAACTAAAAAAAATGAGGGAGCAAAAATGTTTCTAGGTGATGGGTCCCAAGAACAAAGGTTCAATAACCCGTTGCACTGAGTTTGAACGCACCCCATTATCCGATATCTTCCGTGGTCAACTGAGATCCAGGATTCTGCGTCAGGGTGATCAAAGCACTGACAATGTACAGCCATTTTTTACTCTTCAATTAGACATCGAGGTAAGCTACTCCACTTTTAATATTTTTTATTTGAATACCGATTTCTGAATGATGATTGCAGAAAGCAGAATCAGTGAAAGCTGCCCTAGAAATTCTCGTGGGAAAGGACCTAGTGGAAGGTATGACCTGTAGCAAAACAAAGCAGCAGATTCAGGCGTGGAAACAAGTTACTCTCGAAGAGCTTCCAGTTGTTCTCATCCTCCATTTAAAGTGGTTCGATTATAAACTCGATGGGTGTTCCAAGATATTTAAAAATGTCGCCTATGCCATTGATCTTAAAATCGATGCCAGTAAGTATTGAAAACATTATGACAAAATCTTTGCCCGTCAAAACACCTCAATAATTTCCCATTCTACTGAATGGAAAATTATTATTCTCATCAGTACTCCCAAAAATACCAACAAGTTGATAAAAAAATTTAATAAAAAATAATTATTTTTTGCTTAAATTGCGTCAAACAGGCGTTTTTCTGTTTCATTCGGCCCCGCTGTTTCATTTTGCCCCACTCTCCCCTATATCCTATTTCTTTCTAAAAGTTTTTACATTTGTACTCTATTCATAAATTCAATAATCACATTTTCATGCTCAAAGTTCTGGCAAAATTGTTCTTAACACTTGTTCTGTTCATTAATTCCAGAACTCCTGTCACCAAATACAGGGAAAAAATTGTCAGGTAAACAGAAACAGTATAAACTATTTGCTGTTACGTATCACGATGGCAAAGAGGCAACAAAGGGCCATTACGTAACAGATGCATTTCACGTTGGTTTTGGTGCATGGGTCCGTTACGACGACAGTTCTGTTAAAGGAATATCCGAGAATGACGTATTGAATCCATCCCCACCCCGCGTACCCTACTTACTTTATTATAGGAGGTGTGACACGATCGGAAATCAACCAAATACTACTAGAACACGTTGAGCGTAGCCGATAATGAAGAATGAAAATAATGAAGAAAAATTGAAGAGAATATCGAAAGCACTGTAGGTAAACAATAAGTTTGTTTTTTTATAAGAAAAATAAAGATGAATAAATTATCGATAATTATGGGAAATGAGAAAAAAAAATAATTCGATAAATTTCTAGATTTTCAAGGTAATATAAATGAACTCTCATGTTTCGTACTCGAGATAAAAGATTAATCGAATTAATTATTAAATCTTCGGATATCAGAGGAATTAAAGGAATAGACACAGAGGATGATGAAATTTTTAATAATTATTAATATCGTTATATTCTTTGAACCTCCGAGTCACCATATTTTTGTTAATTAGGCGTGTAATATCAATTGTTACAAGTGCTATGTGCCTCATTTTTTAGTATATTGAAGATTAATAATAAAGATAGCATTACTATTTCTCATGGATAATTCATTTTTCTTCAATCAAGTGATTTATTAAAATATTTTCAGCTCAATAAAAACTGTTACGAAAAAAAATATTATATTATTACTGCAAATTTCTTTCCCAGTACCTGTCAAATTTTGGTGTCGTAACTAATCAAAATCCGAGGGACAAAACTAAAGTGTTGATATGTTTGTCTTTAACAATATTTGCAATTAGGGGACTCCGTCCCGCGACCGCTTTCAAATTGAAGATTTGTTGTTGTCGGATTTTGGAATTCTTTAATTTTTCTTAGAAATGATATAGAATGTTATGAAACCTAATGAAATTATGTTTTTAGAAAATGTCCCTCTAGTCCATACGCCAGGGGCATTTCTGTGTACATTGAGATGTCCAGAAGATTTGTACATTGGACTTTGTTTTCAAGGTCATTGATTGCAAATATGATGACGATTTTTGCGAAATTATACGCTATTTCTTTATAACAATTTAATTGTTTACACGATGATATCACGGAAACGATTACAGATCGGGAAAAATGTTTCAAACAAAAAATGTTTGACTTTCAAAAATACACATAAAAAAACAAGTGTAAACTCCAACAATATAAGTTTGCTCATCACGCTGTGACGAAAAGTGAACTTTTCGGCACCCTCCGCGTGCCTAAAAGTCCAATTTCCGCCACATTGTGATGAAAAATATTGTTCGTAACTCGTGAAAAAATGTTTTTTGCACTCGTTACGAAATATACTGTTTTGTAAAACGCTCGGACCGGCCAAGAAGGCTGACAAGGTCACACTCAGAAGAAGCCCATGCCAAAAAATGTTTATCGACAAAGTCGATGGAAATAGAGAAGAATAGTTTTTCAGTTTTATAACTATAACATTTTATTATTATTATTCTTATTATTACAGGTATATATATATACTACTGTTCAAACAAAAAATGTTGGCCATCAAATTTGACATATAATTAATTTTTTGAAGATTGCCCCTACACCTAACCCTTAATGAGATATTAATGCTCTTCTGCTGCACGGTTCTGCAAATTGCCCAATGTTTTGATTTATTACAATTTTACGAGTGGACGATTCGAGATACGAGAAAGAAATTCGTATCAAAGATATTTCCCAACAAAAAATACATAGATTTGGTATTCTGTCTTCTTGTCATATCACCATTATTTACAGAGATATACCCCGTTAAAAAGAAATATACTACAAAGAAAATTTTTTAAATATTTAGTTTTGTTACGTGGCGCCACTCACCAATATAATTTAGACAAACCCAGAAACCGTCTTCGCTAGTGGATCGACGATGGGGGACCGCGGTGATTCGTGTTCACCACCTCTGCCTCTTATTTCACCTTCATTATTGAATTATACCCCAAAAATCAAATCATGCTTGTGACAAGTGTAGAATCTATCAATACTAGGTTTTTTGTAAAATGCCGGGACCGGCTAAGAAGGCTGACAAGAAGCTCACACCGAGGAAGAAGCCCAGTTCCTTTTCCGGAGGTCATTATCATCGCAGTCAATTTGACTTCCCGATTTCTTCCCTCTGTATTCATTATTGAGGAGTTTATTTTTCAGACGTTACCATCAATGATTTTGCCAACTCTCCGGGTGTTCATAATAGATTGAGGAAAGCTGCTGCGAAAAACGACACAGAATTACAATCAGAAGTTGTAGGTTAGTTGCGTCGATGTTGGGTGCTACGTATGGCTGCGAATTTACCAGGAATACATAGAACAGTAGTTAATTCACGTGTAATTATGCCCAAAATTTTTTTGGGAAAAAAGTTTCGTTTGTAAAGAATCTTTTCT
The DNA here is from genome assembly GCF_001412515.2 of Diachasma alloeum. Lineage (NCBI taxonomy): Eukaryota > Metazoa > Arthropoda > Insecta > Hymenoptera > Braconidae > Diachasma > Diachasma alloeum. The sequence goes on along the minus strand of NW_021680534.1, from coordinate 26,781 downwards.
TGCTATTTTAGAGAAGTAATTGAAATAGAGATAGCAGCTTAAGAAATATTGTCGCTATGTCCCTATAAACAAAACTTGAATATGCATTAAAACTTATATTTTAGGTGCCTTTTGCCAATGATTTTTAATCGTTCAAATTCGTTTCAGAAGAGCAAATGAAGAAGTATTCGCGATCAAGGAGAAAAAATAAAGCGATTGAAACACCAGAAGATGATACCAGTGGTATGATGAAAATTAATGTTTTATGACATAGGGGAAGCCGGGGTAAACTGGATGTTAGATTATTGAATACAAAATACATGAGCTTCAAGTTATACCACAATGAAAATGGGTGTGCCTCAAATTGATTTTAAATTGAGCCAAGAATGGGAAACAATTAGAGATCGTCATTTTTGAGATCACGTCATATGACCAAAAAATGACGGTCATGTGATACACAATTTTTTCAACTACAAATCATGGTCACAAATAATTTGTAAGTAAATTATTGCCAAAACAGCTATCGTTTTTCAGCTCGTTTTTCGACTGTTTCATTTTGCCCCACTCTTCCCTATGCATTTTGAAATAGACGGTTATCGTCATTTTCTATAGATGAAACTATTTTTTAAAATTATGACCGTCGCAAACTAGAAATTAGTTATGATCGTCGTTTTGTATCTATATAGCTGTTTTGGCAATAATTTACTTACAAATTATTTGTGACTATGATTTGTAGTTGAAAAAATTGTGTATCACATGACCGTCATTTTTTGGTCATATGACGTGATCTCAAAAATGACGATCTCTAATTGTTTCCCATTCTTGGCTCAATTTAAAATCAATTTGAGGCACACCCATTTTCATTGTGGTATAACTTGAAGCTCATGTATGTAGTCGAAAAACGACTGTTTCATTTTGCCCCACTCTCCTATGCCATTCAAGCAAAAAAAAATTTTTTTATTCAATTTTTTTTTTCGACTTTTGTTTATTAACTTTTTTTAATTCTTGGGAGTACTGATGAAAACAATAATTTTCCATTTAGTAGAATGGAAAATTATTGAGAAGTTTTAACGAGAGAAGATTTTGTCAATGGATTAATTGAAAAAAAAAATGATCAGCAAAATCCAAAGTCCAGAGTAAGGCCCAGAGGGAGACCCAGAGGAGGAAAAAGGAAAATGGGATGCTGAATTTCAATCGAATGGAAATAGAAAAGTGTATTCCACCTAATCTAATGAATTGAATTATAAGACGAACAGAAAATTATTATTCTCATTAGTACTCAGTAGTTCTGGAAACCAGGAACTTTTTTCTCCCCGAATGCTGACGTAAATCATCCCTCAGATATCGGATAATTTTTTTTTAGGAATCGATTATCCCCTGGACTTGTGGTTTTTGATATCAGAGTATATTGCACCTGAAGCAGTCGGAAAATTTGCGAGAATTTGCAAAGGTTCTAACCATGTTGTTAAAACCGCCAAATTTTGGTTTCACCTTTACAAGAGGTATGAGGAAAATCAATAAGACAATCAAGTTCGATCTTTTCATTCCTGATTTTATCTTCTCCATGCAGATTTTATAAAAACACTGGAAATTTGCCGGAGAGGTTGACTCCAGCGTGTATGGTACGGCCTTATGGACTCCGTGCTTGTGTAATCAGAACTTTACACTTCACTTATTTTTCGTCGGCCGATAGAATAGGACAAAATCCATATTCTGGACAAGAGGAGCCACACTCGCTGATTAAGAGACGTTGTTGTCTTATGTGGCATAAAGTGAGTCGAGGTTATACATCCATGATATTTGATATAGATAACAATAATTTAAAAAATCGATTTAATTTAGACAACACAGGATACTGAATTTTCTTTCACTCTCTATTATAATTTTTACGTTTCATTTTTAAACATTTTTCGGATTTAATTAGTTGAGCTATTGTAAGTGAAAGTTAATGCCTGCAGTTAGAGATGCCAATGTGTCTATTACCTATCGTATTATAGCTGTCAGAATTACCCCTCTTCCCCCCCCCCCTCTATGACCATCACAATTTGAAAAGAAAAAATAACAGTCATTTTTCCTCTACACATATGAAACCGAGGGGCTACTCACTTCCGAAATCACGGCGCCTCTCTGGCATGAAATTATTCCGAAATCATGTGAAATCACCCAAATCATTGAAATCAAGTAATTTCAGCTCTGCGAAATCATTTTCGAAATCATCCGAAATCACGTGATATCGTCTGAAATTAATGAAATCACCGAAATCAGTGGCGCACTGACGTAGTACAAACTATGCAAGTAATTCGTGATTTTGAAATTGCCACACCTGCCAATGATGATAATAAAATGCAGAACTCTGCCATAGTAAAATGGTAAAATTGACCGCTTTTCATCGTCATTAGACCAGAACACAATTTTTGCCAGTGCTATCTAAAATGTAACAGGATATCGGCAATTTGTCGACAAATTGTCGACATACTGTTTGCTGGGAAGCTCGAGATTAGCGGAGTAAAATCAAACGAATTCGTTATTATTTGCCAGTTAATACTGCCAGTTTCGATTTTCATAATTTGACACAACCTGTTTTGCTGCACCTCTATTTATTAAGTTGATTGTTCTAAAATTACCGATTTCGAAATAATGAAATCATTTGAGATGATGAAATCACCTTCCGTGACGCTCGAAATCACTGAAATCACCGCTGAAATCACCCGAAATCGACTTCAGTTCGAAATCATGGTGTCACTCAATTATGGAGTGAGTAGTTCCTCGAATCCAACTTTATTTTTTTTTATCAATTTTTATTTAACTTCATTTTGTGTGAGCCAAGTCTGCAGTTTTTTTATTATTATTGTTTAGAGTGCAGAAATCTACAGGATTTATTTACACTATCAGTATTGTTACAATAACTTATATTAAATAATATTGCTGGATGGCGGGAACGAGAAATGTGATTTCTTCTTCCTGTCATCCAGACATTGGTCAGCAATACCATGCTGTCTTGTGTACATCATGGTAAGCAATCCCACGGTTTGTGCAAGTCCGGTTCAAGTGTCCTGAACTATTTGACTGTGTTAGTCTAACATTGTTCTCATATTTTTTTTTGACAATAGTTGTTTTTACACTTTGAGTCTGGTATTTATGGAAAAGGTGTGTAGGGTTTTGCGAATTTTCGAATTCGTTATTTTCAATAAGGGAGTGACTGAGTTCGTGAGTAGAACTTTACATTAAGTTCCCTAATAATTGTTAATCTTTCATTGTTCAGAGTGGGACAGTGCCACAGAATGTGTCTTGACTTTCATATCCACAGGTACAACTCGCATCGTCAGTTATATGTACTCGTTTTAGAGAGGCTTTCAAGTGATAATGGTTGGCCCTAACTCTGTTAACCCATGTAATCAAGGCTCGTGGGTGGGTTTTGTGCCCTTGTATCATGGTTTGAATGACTCTCTAAAGGATTCTTTGAAGAATTCGACTCCTTTGAGTTTAACTTCAGACTGGTATATCATTTCTCTTATCTAATTTTGTTCTTCGTTATATTTGTAATTGGCTCGGAGATCGGTGTATGGTACTAGGTAGTCAATATCATTATATTGTGCTGCATTCTTTGCTAGTGTGTCAACCTCCTCATTTCCCTCGATTCCTCTGTGCGCAGGGATCCAGTAAAACGTTATGGAGCTATTATCGACATTATTTTTTGTAAACTCTGCATATTTTGCCTTAATCTCTAGGAGATATGAGTTTGTTTTGGGGTCTAGTTTGGTCGACTGAAGGCTTTGGAGTGTACTCAGTGAATCCGAGAGGATGAGAAAGTTGTGAGGGCCACACATTCAGACGTAAAGACCGAGCTGTCCCTGTGGAGTTGTATAGCATGGTCAATGCTCGGGTCCTTACTTGCATCAGTGTAGACGCAGTATGCCTCTGGATTCGCTTGTATTATTTCTGTATTTACAATATCGTTTGCTTTTTCTGCTAATTGCGCTCTGAGTCCAATTTCTCTATTTATATTTATGGAGAGGATTGTTATGTCGTATTCATTCTTGAAAACATTGAAGTGGTTGTTCGTATACATCAAGACTAGCTGGCACATTATCTCTCTGATGTTCTCAGTCATTAATTTGTCGTTAGGTCTAGATTTAATTTCTTAAATTGAAAACAGGAAATTCATGGTTCGTGATATTAATGTCGATGTATTCGACATGGCCTTTGTTATATACGATTTACAAAGAAATACCGCTCTATTTTTAATGTATGTAAGCTTCGATTCCCCGATCATGACATTTATGGGTGTGGAACGACGATATCCTAGCGCCAACCTTATTGCCGAGTTCTGAATGCTGTCTAGTTTGGAATTGGTGGCTTTATTGTTGGTATAATATACGAACAAACCGTAGTCTAACACAGACCTTATAAAACTTTTATATAAAATGATTAGTGTTTCAGGGTCGGTTCCCCACCAGGTGCATCTGAGATATTTTATAATATTTAGTGACTTCAGACATTTTTCCTGTATTTTTCCTATATGACATTTAAAGTTGAGTTTTTGGTCGAAGTGTATACCGAGAAATCTGGCCGATAGGCTGGGTGAGATTTCATGAGAGCCTACTTTTATTTTCGCTCGGGCTGGATCGGATCCTTTCTTACTAAATCGTACTAATACTGTTTTTTCTGGAGCGAGGTCTAGACCTAATTTTCTCAAGTTATTGGAAATTGTTTCGACAGAGGATTCTAGAGTTAGTAGATTGCACTGTTTATCGGAAGATCGCGTAAACAGTGCAATATCATCTGCAAACAAAGAAACATTGACCCTTTCGTCTATATCTTTTTTAATTAATCTGTTGTATAGAGTGTATATTAATGAGAAGAGGAGGACTCCACCTTGTGGAACTCCTTTCCTGACAGTTCTTACTTCCTTCCCAAGGGAATCAGTATGAATATATCTTTCATATGTCAGAAATTTTATATATCTTAGTATGTTCGCAGGACATTCAGCTCTCATGAGGTCTTCGACAAGGATTTCCCCGTTGACATTATCAAAGGCACCCTGAACATTCAAAAAAGCGGCGATCGTGTGTTCGCTATCTCTGAAACTATCCTCTACGTTGAGGATTAAGTTACTGAGATTGTCACGACACGAAAGTCCTGGGCGGAAACCAGTCTGACATTCAGGGAGCATTCCATTATGCTCAACCCACCATTGAAGTTGGTTTTTCAGCATTGTTTCAAATAGCTTTGCTACACAAGAAGTCAATGCTATCGGGCGAACATTATCGCTTTCTGGTTTAGGAGCAAAGTGGATGTATGAGTGCATCCATTCCGTTGAAAATTTGCCAGAAAGAAACATTTCATTGAAAATATCAAGTAAAATAAGTTTCAGTTTGTCGGGAAGAATTTTGAGGAGATTATAATCAATGTCGTTAATTCCGGGTGCGGAATTGTTTTTTCTAGATTTGAGGGCTGTGTTGAATTCATCAAATTTGGTTGAAGTGGGAGGTATATTTGTCTTATTTTCTGGATTTGTTGAACAGCTAGGGGGAGCAATTTTCTGAATTGAGTTATTTATGGACTGTAAGATTTTTCCATCATCTCTAACCCTAGAACTTTTGATGTTAATCCAGGATTTTTTTAGTATTTTGCAGGTATTCCAAACATAGGTTTGATTTGTTCTGGAGTCTATGCCTGATGCAAACTTGATAAAACTCTTTTTATTTTTGGTTTTAAATGTCTTCCTGGCAACTGCAACGGATTTATTGTATGCTATAAGGTCTTTTATTTCTTTTGTAAACATCCATTTTTTGTACGATGCTTTTCTGAGCCTTTTAACTCTTCCGCACTCTTGGTCCCACCATCTAACAGGATTTATACGAATTGCCGCAGGGACTTTTTGTCTTTTAGGGGTACATTTTGCTACGTCATTTTTTAGATTCTTAATGAAGAGAGAGTATTTACCAGTGGGGCTCAGAGAATCGAGATTGCGATCGAGATATACAGAGTATGTGTTTCTCAATATATTACCTAATTCTATCCAGTCCGTTCTTATTGAAGTAATTTTAAACGATTCACGGTGGTAGATGGATGTTCTCACTCCGATGTCAATGAAAATAGGGAAGTGGTCCGAACCCCACGTTTCCTCCAGGACTGTGACGGAGGTGAGGTCAGCGATATCCGGAGTCGAGAGCACGAGGTCAATATTCAATTTTTTTTGTCTATACATGTCGATGCGGGTGTATGTGTCTGAGTTATGTATGAAGAGATTATCTGCTTGGATACACTCCACTTTTTCACAATTCCAAGAGACGTGATGGGCATTAAAGTCTCCCACCAGACGAGAGTTGTCGTGTTGACTGGCAGCACTGACAATTCTCTCCCAATAGTTCATGTGCAATGTACCTTCTCCTGGGTGCCGATAACACATGTACACATTGAGTTTTGGTTTGACATTAGTAATTTTGAATCCATACATTTCAATTTCGAGGTTACGCAGATTTGTGTCTTCCAGGAATTGAATTGTTAAATTTTTTCTCAGGATAATGGCCATTCCGCCTGTTTTGGCTGCTTTGTCTTTTCTAATTGTTTCGAATCCTGGGAGGGTGTATTTTTTTCGGTCCAGAGGATTCAGATGAGTTTCTACACATAGAATAATATCTGCATCGACTGAGGCCGATAGGAGGTCCTCCTAATAGGCTTGAAGACCTCGGACATTCCAGAATAATATTCGTAGATCCTTCGTATTGTTGTTGTGTTGAGAATTGTTTGCGTTATCCTTTTTGGAATCTATGAAGAGAAGTCCGAGTCACCTTCGGGGCTCATGAGTCGTTTTTTAAACTTAGTGATGAAGGATTTCATTGAGATATCTTCGAGGTGAACATATATTTTACTGGGAAATTTTTGAAGATAGTGAGTGTCCTCTGGATATTCTGTTTTGAATGTGTTGACATTTTTGTCTACTTGCCAGGTGAGGATCATCTGAATGAAGCCTTCATAATTCCAATCGTAAATTTCTGGGTGATCTTCCATTTGTGTTTTCAGTCGAAGAGTGTTTTTGCGGAGGAACTCTTCTGTGTACTGTTTACCGTTCGGTTTTTGTGCCTTACATTGACTGTTGCTCCTGCTCTTTTGATTGCGCATTTTTCTAACGTGTGCTTTAGGAACAACAAATCCAGTTTCATCTGCATCACCTGGAGGGTCTGTTATTCTTGACAATAGATCATCAATATCTGATTCCAGACATGATCTCTTGAAAAGGGCTTGAGAAGGGAAGCCGGGGTGTTAGGAGAGTCGCGGGGTTTTTTGTGGTTCTCATTGGGTGGAGATGGAGAGGGATCAGAATTTATAGGAAGGGAGAGGGAGGGGATAGGTGTTTCTGTTGTCGCTTCTGAGTCCATCGTGTTATCGTTTGAGACAGTTTTGTTGCTGGTGTCAGGAATGTCATTTATCTGTTCCTCAGTAATGACAGTTGTCGGTGACCTTGGTGTGCCTTCGTTCACTAAACTTTTGTCGGGACAGTTCTTAGAATAATGTCCCATCTTCCTGCAATTGAAGCACGCTGGGTTGTCCTGCGTGACGTAAACAAAATAGTTGAAGCCCTGGTAGTTAAATCTCATCACTTCTGGCAGTTTCATCACGTCATCATGTTCCATGAATAGTATTCAATGGAACATGTATGAATATTTCCATTCATTGAATACTTGTCTTCGATGGCTTTGCACGTGTGCGTAATCAGGATCCTTTATATCCTTCAGTTCTACTAGTTTCTTCACAATCTCGGAGTTGGGGAGAGAAGGACAGACGTCAGAAAAAACAACACGTTTTTTCTTAGCAACAAGAGGCCTGATTATCAGCACGTCATTCCCAATCTTTAGAACAGTGCTTTTGCCAATGAGTTTGTCCACCCATTTCTCTGATGATACAAACAAAATAATTCTGTTATTTGAAGTCTTGGTGATTGTTTTAACGTGTTGTGGACCTATGAATCTTCCCACACAGAAAGAATATTCGTTTCGAGGAACTCCTGGAATTGCTTCAATGATGATTCCATTCCATTTCTTTTATCTTGGGTTTCTTGAGTTAGGGCACTTGCATATGTTGACGTAGTTTGCTGCAGCATCTTCGATTCCGTTTTCAGGAATGTCCATTTCGGAATTCTGTTCGATGTTTTTGTTTACAGTCGGGTTGATTCCAGCGTTTGCTGGTGCAGTTGAGCTCATTTTTTTTGTTTCGTACACAAAAAAAACAAAAAAAGAGTTGGATTAATTCAGGATATCCAATGCAAGCTGATATGCATACCATGAATGAATTAAACACTTGAAACGTTCACTAATGACTCGGTTAGTCAACGGTCGGAGCTACTCGTAAACACGTCTTACTCCGACGCTGGTCGGAGCAAGAATCGTCTAGTCTGCAGTTTGAAATGAAAATCATGGTTATTTTTCATCGATGTACATGAAACTATTTTTTTAAATTGTGATCATCACAAATTAGAAATTGTTCATGATCGTCATTATGCATTTATGTAGATTAGGGTGCTCGTTAGGGCATCTCTTCCGGAATTTTTCGGAATTCGAAAATTTCGAAAATTCGTGCTTCACATGACCGTTACGACACCCTGATTTTGCATCTCTACCTGTAATGGGGCTCCTAAATACTAATGCAACCTCATTATCTGAGTCACGACAGAAATATTCAATTCAATTCTTTATTTCCTTGATGTTGCAAAAGTTGTTCTTTGTTTTACATCTACACATGCTTTCCCTCCTTCACCATAGAACTGAGTCTCCGCTCTCCTCTTCAGAATAACAACAATAATTTTAAAAAAGTCAAATAATTATAACAAAATTGCCTTGCGCCTCAACCTCAAGTAAACAACATAAAGGTAAGCAAATCTTACTAGAAGCCAACGCGGACATCTACACTCTTTTGAAACATTTTTAAGACCATTCGCCAACAATTTGAAAAAATTTTCATAAAAGTCATGAAAGAAATATTGGGAGTGGGAGGTCCATCCCGTTGTCAGAAAATTCTCCAATTATTCTTATCCATCGTGTATCATATGCTTCCAGAAAGGTGAGACCCGTTGGTATTTCTATTTTAAACTGAAGGAGATGAACACTTCCCGTGCCGTAAAAAAAAGGATCACCTGGGATGATGATCAGAGATCAGACCTCACAGAAATGCTAGAGGACGTGTCCATAAATTCAGAGGAAGGGTGTCGAATTCTTCGCGTGAGTAGATGAAAACTATACTTGCTCAATCATTAGATAGGTAGAAATTGATTTATTATTCCTCTGACACACAGATGATCCCCTAAGGGAAAAGAAAAAGAGGAAAGAAAAGAAAAAACTAGAGAAATCATTTTCTCACGATCTAATACATATAAAGTAAAACGGATACTTGGGTTTGTTCGTTGGGGTATAACGAAAAAAGAGCGAAATATCGCATGTGGTGCAACATGCATTTTTAAGCTAAAAACGTGAAAAATTACGTTTTTGGTGGATGTACAGGGCAAAACGCGTTTGGTCTAAAAGTTTTCTTACTTTTTAATATATCCCTTCATATACCAAAAGTCGTCTTACGGCTCTCAAGGCCGAGCGAAGACTCAAATTTCACCGCGGTCTCCCTTTAAGTGGTAACGGAACCCGTCGCACGTAGAGGTTAGGGGTCCCCCCTATCGGTATTTCAGCTTCCCGTGGTTTTTTGGATTTTATACGTGAAAAGTACAAAAGCCCATAAAATATAAATAAATGGATATAACTAAATAATAATGGTATGGAAACATTCTACATCATCTTCTGACTCGTAAAAGTACTTCCCTCTTACAATTGGTGCCCTGTAAAGGACATGTTACCTCCTGGATACCACCCAATCATCATAAACAAGTTTTTCCAAAAATTACGCGACAAAAGTACATTTTTGTACTCAAAATCTGTCTTGGACCTCACTCGATCGCTCTCTTCTCATGAAAATAGCCATCGGCTAAGACAAATCTACAAAAAATCGGTTTTTCCACCATGACTTGGCAGATTCCTACAAATAAAATGGCGTCAGCCTTGCCCTGGTCTTTGCCGTTAAATAATTTGCAATTTTTTTTTGCATAAATAAGAAAAGCATGAGAAGAGAGCGATGCGTTCCGCTACTCTCAATACGGGGAAAAAGTTTCATTGATTCTCATTGGATAGAATCCAAGAAAACTTGTTTTTGGTAAACGTCTTTTTGTGGTCGGTTCCGTTACCCCTTAAGGGGAGACGGAACCCCTTTGTCTACATCAAATCTTAGAATTGTGTTTTCTCCTACAATTATTAATTTCTATCTATGAAATTACTTTATCGACTCGATTATCGCATTGTTGAATCAATGAAGTAGTTTAATGAATAAAAAATAATAATTGCAGAAGAAAACACAATTCTAAAGATTCATATAAACGCAGGGGTTCCGTTTCCCCTTAAGGATAATCGGGCGAGCCCGGAGTGTTGGGAAAAAAGAATTTTTTTCTTTTTTTTACATATTCTTTTAATGATGGAAAAGGCGTGTGCAAAGTTTCAGACTGCTGGGGAGCGTGGTTAATTTATTATGAATTTTTGAAAAAGTGGTCATTTAACTCGTGATCTTATGGAAATCACAAAAAAAACTGCAAAACCCAAGGAAAAAGTGCGGCCAAAGTCATGAAACTTTAGACACATTTAGAACATGTGATCAATGATTTTTTGAGTGAAAAATATTGTCGCCTAGGAGCATTGTTTATTAATAATAGCGAAAAAAGTACTGAAAAATGTAATTTCTGTGCACGCAGCCCAAACGAGCAGCAAAACATCCCAAGTACCGAGCGGGTGGGGGTAGCGCGGTCAATTTAAGGGAAAAAACTACCGATGTTGCCACTTTTTCGCATGGATTAATATTTTTTCATTTATTGAAAAAAAACAATCTAAAAACCATTTAATGTGTGGAACAGATACAAATAAATTTGATTAGCTCAAAAAATAATTTTTAACCGGTGATACTCCCTAATATTGCCTGAATTTTCAATCCGAATAGGAAAAATTTTTTTGTTCAGCTATTGGTTTTCTGCAGGAAAACAATAGAAACCCCTCCGCCTCACCTTCTACATCTCCTCCTCGCCCGATTATCCTTAAGAGGTGACAGAATGCCGCTAGATTTCTAATTTTTTAAACAAATGTCCTGCTGAAAGTTATCGATATTTTTACAAATCCAAGCACTTTAATCTCCAGGAAGCGATAATGAAGATTAATGTGCTTTGGGTTTAAGAAATATTAATAACTTTGAGCAGGAAATTTGTTGGAAATTTTCGAGGAAACGGTAACCTTCTGTTACCCCTGAACTGAGCTCGGTGCGGTTGGACTTCAGACATAATTTGACGTGAGTTATCAAATAAAAGAATGGAAAAATTCCAGGAGGTATCCCCATTTGTTCATATAATGTGATAATATAATAGTTTCTGGATGGATGAACTCTTTCCAACTTCAAGGGTTTTTAATTCAACTGCAGGTAGCTTGCTTGAAATACAGCATGGTGCCTCTGGTGATTGGACTCATTCTCCAAACCGTCAAGCTCGACTTATCTCCCGGCTTCGATCACCACAGACTCCAACTGAGCTTTGGCACGAGTTTCATTCCAAAAACACCGACCCAAGTCGTCGTATTGAGTGGAGTCGTTGACTGCAAGGTTCTGGACTGGTGGCATCCATGCTATCCTCACCAGGACACTGACTCCACACTTTTACAACCTGTTGCTGAGTCCTGGGACACACCGAATTTCTTCGACTCACCTCTGCAGATGTACGAGCCATTGAGCCTGCAGTCTGATTGATCATTTTTGTACAAGCTTCGTGTGATTGGATAATTTTTTTTATAAGTTATGAACTCATTAAATTCATCAGCTCTGATGGAAAAATTATTATTGGATGTCCTTTCAGTTCGTTTATTGCATTCTTTATTCAAATTATTAGATCCAAGATGTATTATTTCTTGGATGAGTCATCGCAGAGGAAATAAACTATCTTTTGTTATTTCATAAAACATCGACTTTTTTACTGCAAACATATGTAATCAAGGTTTTTTTTAACGGATGTTAATCGAAAATTAAAGATTCAATTTCGTCCCAGGTAATCGAATATTGAGTCGTGATTTGATTCTTCAAATTTAAAAAATTTGAATTTTAGTCGCTATTTTGGACTGTTGGCAAGTTATTACTTTTATTACTTTCATTACTTTTCGAATAATATTTTTTCGTCACTTGGCCGAAACAAAATCTAGCTCATTTAATTGCCCTCGTCTACAACTCATGCTCATAAACTCATATTCATCAGAAAAATGTATTTCGGCCTAGTGACGATACAACTTATAAAGCCTTGTTTTTGAGGAAAATTTACAGAAGAATTGATAAATTATATATTTAAAGATTACCACGGCTATCATAACTACTTTACAGACAATCAATTTTCAAGCAATCATCCAAAGAGGATTGACTAAAGTAGAGGCTCAGATCTCGCGGTAGGACTGACCCCAAGCCAAAAGTAGTTCGACCCCAACGGAGGGATGCCGCCACGGTCGAATCTGACGGCTGGGCGAACTGCCTGTGNGGGGGGGGGGGGGGGGGGATTGAAAGCTGAATTCAGGAGAGTGGGGGTACCCAGCGAGGTTCCTTCTTTCGTGGCGAGAACTTCAAATCGGCAGTAGCAGTCACGCTGTCACAGGGATAATTTCGGAGGGGAACCTATGTCCTCCTCGTCCTCAACATGTTCTTAATGTTTTTCAGGTGATTCATTTGCTGGCTAATTAATATTAAGGAATGAAACACAGAGGGTGTGATGGAGAATTAAATTCCCCATCAATCGATCCCCGTTGCATCCCTTAATCTCTGTAACAAAAAAATACAAACTACGACAAAGTCATGGGCCAGTGAGAAAAATAATTTTCTTCTCGGCGCACAGTGACTTTGCACCATTCGCTCGCGAATTAAAAATTCACTTTTCCCCTCCTAATTGATATTAAGGGATGAAAAAAGAGTAGTTCGATGGAGAATTAAATTCCTCACCAACTGACCCTCTTTCATCCCTTAATCTCTGTGAAAAATGGAAGAAACTGTCATGGAAATAACAGCGCAGTAAGAAAAATAATTGTTTTGCGGCGCACAGTGACTCCCGG
>NW_021680534.1:0-13422 GCF_001412515.2 Diachasma alloeum | reverse complement strand
AAACAATTATTTTTCTTACTGGCCCCTGACTTTCATGGCGATTTTTATTTTTTTGTTACAAAGATTAAGGGATGAAAAAGTGTTATTTAATGGAGAATGTAATTCTCCGTCGAACTGCCCTTTTTTCATCCCTTAATCTTTGTAACAAAAAAATAAAAATCGCCATGAAAGTCAGGGGCCAGTAAGAAAAATAATTGTTTTGCGGCGCACAGTGACTCCCGGTAATTAAAAATTCACTTCTCCCCTCCTAATTGAGATTAAGGGATGAGAAAAGGGCAGTTCGACGGAGAATTACATTCTCCATTAAATAACACTTTTTCATCCCTTAATCTCAATTAGGAAGGGAGAAGTGAATTTTTAATTACCGGGAGTCACTGTGCGCCGCAAAACAATTATTTTTCTTACTGGCCCCTGACTTTCATGGCAGTTTTTACTTTTTTGTTACAAAGATTAAGGGATGAAAGAGGGTTAATTAATGGAAAAATTAATTCTCCGTCGAAATGCTCTTTTTTCATCCCTTAATCTCAATTAGGAGGGGAGAAGTGAATTTTTAATTACCGGGAGTCACTGTGCGCCGCAAAACAATTATTTTTCTTACTGGCCCCTGACTTTCATGGCAGTTTTTACTTTTTTGTTACAAAGATTAAGGGATGAAAGAGGGTTAATTAATGGAGAATGTAATTCTCCGTCGAACTGTCCTTTTTTCATCCCTTAATCTCAATTAGGAGGGGAGAAGTGAATTTTTAATTACCGGGAGTCACTGTGCGCCGAGAAGAATAGTTATTTGTGTCACAAGGCCCGTAAGTGGAGGTTTGCGATGAGTGCTGCTGACTCACACAAATCGCAAAACGACACTACGGACCGAGTGGGACATACTATTTTTTGTCTTGAAAGCCCGCGGGTGTGCGGGGGGGGAAGAGCGGGGTCCAGGGGCCGCTGGCCCAGGTGGGGGGTGGCAGTTGGGGGGGGGAAGCCCCCCCCCCTACTAAAGAAAGACCAAATAAACAAAATTGAAAAGAGGGAAATGATAAATTATAAATTCTAAATTAACGGACCGATCTAGGATGAAAAAATAAAGTAGAATGTGTCACAAGGTAAAATTCAACTATTTGTGCTGACGTACTTGCTGCGTCGTCACTGGTATTATTCACTTCACTAAAATAGTTATTTTCATCACAAGGTCCACAAAGTATTTTCTGACGAATGTGATTATACAAAGCCACATTCGTCAGAAAATACTTTTGGACCGTGCGATGAATGCAATTTTTCATCAGAAGGCCCGTAAACCGCGATCAAACCGAGCGAAGCGAGGTTAGAATTGCGGTTTACCGGGTCTTCTCACGAAAAATTATTTTTCTCACTGGCCCATGACTTTGTCGTAGTTTGTATTTTTTTGTTACAGAGATTAAGGGATGCGACGGGGATCGATTGATGGGGAATTTAATTCTCCGTCACACCCTCTGTGTTTCATTCCTTAATATTAATTAGCCAGCAAAAGAATCACCTGAAAAACATTAAGAACATGTTGAGGACGAGGAGGACATCAACTGCCATCCGAAATTATCCACCCCCAGGTACTTAGCCGGAATAGGTCACTAATTATAAAAACCACCTTATGTACTCGATTGTACATCGTTAGTACATGATTGTACTATGAAAAATTTTGTTTGTACATTCACTCATTAATTAATATCAATTTTTTAATTTTTGCCATGACGCTGGCCGGAAGGAAATCAAAAATTGCTTGNTTTTTTTTGACAAGTTCTGTCAAATGGCACTGAAGGACAGCAATCAGGGCCAGCAGAATATGAATATTGGTGATGACCTCCTGAGAGACAAGGATCGGTCGATGTTCAGCCAGAAGCTGACAAATTGGGCAGTGAAGAATTGGAAGAGCCTGAAGCACAGTTATCGATGATCTATTGATTGTTCTACGAGACGAGGGGGATTTGGACCTTCCTGGGACCGCTGGAGCCCTACTTGGACATGGGCCGGGGTCCTCAGGGCCCCTTCAAGTGCACAAAGTTCCGTACGATTTTCGAAATGAGGGGGAATTGGAGAGGATTGACATTTGGATCAAGAAAGAGGGGTCCAGTGAGCCCATGTGGGCTAACGAGGATAATGATTCTTCAGAGCCATTACAAAGGCAAATTCAATGGGAGCTCGAGTCTGTCAGAGGCTCATGGCCACTTGTGACGAGTCTTATGGATAACAAAGAAGTTCTGGGGGTCAAACTGCCGCTTTTGTACGTGGATACTTTCAGGAACTTTGATGAATCCACAGCGGATAATCCGGAACAATAAATTACGATGGTAAGGCGTTTTGAGGATTTTTTAAAGGTGATTTGGGGGTTGAGGGAAGAGGGTGTTTTTCAGGCATTGGCAAATAAGCGGTTATTGGGGTAAGGGGTGGCTTTGAGGGAAAATGTCAAGAGACGTTGTTCGAAATACAGCCTAAATCTCCATATTGGTCACGGTCGACTAACTCGGCCATCTCCGAAAATCTCCGTGAACTTTCGGGTCAACGGACACAGGTCAGCGCGGCACCCGGAAGAGTCAGTAGTGTAGAAGTATCGTTACGATAATGATCTAAAGTATTCAGTCAATCAGTATTCTAAATTTAATATCTTTGTTCAGTACACCAACTTGTTGATTAAGTTCAGTATAATTTCAGTGACTCAACGAGATAAAATGAAAAGACAATTATCAGTGAAAATTAGACATTCAACATTAATTATACCAAAGAGTGTAAGGCAATAGTGACAAGTGGTTCGATCCCACGAAAATATATTGAGATTTTTTAATAAACCGCCTACCATAATTTTCCCAACATCTCCCTCCACATTTTCATCCCACATCCACCCTAAAACTAGTTCCTCACCAAACAGACGTTTTTTGGTGGGCACTTTGTGAGCTAAAAAAAAGATCTCCTGTTTTTTTTTCGTACATCTCGTGATTTTGGAGATATTTGGATAATTAGGAGAAGGGGAAAATGGAAAATAGGAAGATGAGATGAGTTGTCATGATTTGGGGAGGGGGCGGGGAGATATTTGGGAAATATCTCTGTAACTAGTGGATTTTAGGGGATTATGTTAAGAAACCTTTTTTGGAGGCCGTGAAATTCTCTACAAAAAAGGTTTATTGATATTTTTTGCTCAACCCCTTTGTGCTCAAGATATTCGCGAAATAGTAGGAATCAAATAAAATGAGTCATGTTAATTTGAAGATGAGTTTGTGATTGTCTTTTTTGTGGAGAAGCATGAGAGCTAGACTAGGCCAGCAAATAACTATTTAATGTAAATGAGATTAATTTCCTTTTCGCATTTGATCTTTCAATTGTCCTAATTATGTGTCTTGTTTTCACACAAATGATTGATGTTTTTTGTTTAGGTTTTGCTGCATCACTGAGTAACAGCATTGGCAGTATATTATCAGGATTATGGAGAAAAGACGTATAAATTCAGTACATCGCTCGTGGAATAAAAGATCAGAGGAGTCAAGAAACAAAACTTTGGGGATATAAATACCTTCAGATATGCCAAAGGTAAAAATCATCATTATTGAACCTATTCAAAATTTCTTTTCTCATAATTGCATTACAGGGAAATCTGAAAGGAAGCTGGGAGACCGCAAGGCAAACAAAAAGGAAGAGGACACCTAGTTCTAAAGTGTTACAGTGCTTTTTTTCCGACTCATAATTTATAAATAAATTAAAAACAGAAAGAATCTACGAAGTCTATAGGAAAAATGATGATGTAAATGAACGTTGCATATATAGGATCATTTTTTTGGATCATAAATAATTCAGTTACATACAAATATACAAAAAGGAGTTTTTTCTCTCATGACAATGAGTTAAAAGTTTTCATTCCACCCAATTAAATTAATATTTCAGGCAATTGTGATTCCACCTTAGGAACGAGAGACTTGGGGAGAAAGTCAGAATTTTCCAAACTAAAGTCAACACAATTCAGCATCATTCATTTTGGATTATTTTGTTATTAAAATTCATCAATAATTTATAACATGAGTTCCATTGAAATCAGACTGGGAATCCCTATCGGTAATTTGTGATTGTAAATTCACTTCTACAAGTGGAATTTTTAGTTACACAAACTTGGCTTTCACTTTTTGTACATCTAAAAGTATGTTTAATCAACCAATATTCAATCGCATTATGTTCGGAAATAGATATGTATAGAAACCATGGTACAGAACGGTATATGAGTGAATTTTAATTTTTCATCTGCACTCAATCAACTATAAATCAATGGATTACCAACGAAAACATAGAATTCACTATTTACGAACTTTTTTAGTTGTAATGAACGGCTCATTAGCTCTCATTAAAGACATCTCCATTGACTTTACCTATGATCACACCTGAAAAAGTACGCCTGTGAATGGTGATGGAGTGGGGGTTAAGCAAAGTGTGGCTCAAGGAGAGGGCTATAGACGCCATGTTCATTTCGGAGCACAGTCGAGCAGGCATGCTGTATTGCATTTTTGGAGTAATAACCATCCCAGATTCATTAATTTTATAATATTCATCATAAAATCATATATTTCATTTTTTGAAAAATTTGTATTCTTCGTGCGAAAATGTCACGAGTTTTTGAAGAGTATGCTGTCATATGGGAAGAATCTAGTTGCTTCCCGTTTTCTCGATATTACACGTGTTTGTTAACTTTTTCCTATTTTCTTGACAGTTTCTTCGATAGCTCTCTCGGAGGTAAGGATACTGAAGTTCCCTAGACGGTGTTTATATACATATATCCTTATAAATCAGAACACTTGTATTGCAGTTGAAGAAAACATGGTCGGTGATTCTCAAACGAATTTTGGGACTGAAAGTCAAGTGAGTTTTTTGAGAAATGTTTTAACCACTCCTCGAGAGTGGAATCATGAATTGCAAATGGGCAATCGACCATTAGAATAATTATTCCCCAGTTGATCAGAATAAATGTTGGACTAAATTTTACAGGAGTATACGTCAAAGAAAATTCTACCACCGGAGGGAATTGCAAGGACCATGGGCCATAATCGTACCTGTTGTACCAATATAGGCGAAGTCAAAGCTCTCATGATGAACTGGAAAAAAAGACAAAAATCAGTTCAAATTTTGAAGGTGAGTTTTATCGAGAGCTTTTCCTGAAATAATCTGGTTCTATTTGATTTGAAGGGTCTCAAATGTTCACATTGCAGGTCAGTTTGATAATTTATGGTTGTAAGCAGTATCTATTGATGTTTATAGTGATGATGGGAGTAAATCCATGCAACTTGAATAACTGTAAGTGAAATTATCTAGTTGCATTTCTGCTCATTAGCAATATTCCAGTATAATGAGATCTTGTATTAGCATGGGAATTTCATGTGGCATTTAAATATTCAATAAATGTTTTCCCCTCTTAATCTGAAGAATTCAATAGCACTACTCATTACATTGCCTCACATTTTCTAGTCCTATACATAAATATTAAAACCGTCCCTTCATTTGTGTCATTGGATATAATATCATTGGACGACAATTCATAATTACTCAAGCATTGTTTGCCAGTTTTAATAAATAATTGAATATAAGAGTGGATTGTAGTGTTATAACTTCATATTTCATAACTTAGCTAACATTTAAAGAAGAATCGACGACGATTTTCATTCGCATGGGGTGTGTAATTTGGTTTTTCCATGATAGAAATGTCAAAAATAGTTTTAACCTCAAATGATCAAAAAATATAAATAACCGTAAAAAATCGCAAGTTAAATGTGTGAAAATTAAATAAGCGTCAATTTTTCGCTATTGTCTGAATAAAAATGTTGATAAAATGTACCTTAACATATTGAAGGCTTCCAAGGCCTGAAATAGTATATTTCTAACCTAGGGAGGGAAAATAAATGATCCTCAGCCGCCAGTGCAATTACTAGCCGAGCCGAAGGCGAGGTTGGTAAGCACGCGGCTGAGGGTCCTTTATTTTACTTCCCGTGGTTAGAACGCGATTTTCCGTCTTGGCGTAGGCGCAAAGTCAGAGTTCCCTCCCGCGAAGCGGGAGGGAAATGTAACTTTGCGCCCGCCGGGACGGAAAAAAAATAATTGAAATTACCCAAGTCGCTCCGACTGTGTACAGTGGTAAAAATGATTCCATCATTACCAAAACAGACTATCGGTCGACGAAAATCTTATTGAAAGTAGTAACTGAGATATACTGAGATTTTAATCATTTATTGGTATGTAATTAGTGATTTACAATTACGAGATTTTCGTCATGGTATTTTCAAAGAGTATAGCTTAAACAGAGGGGCGCAACACTAGACAACGGAACGAGGGAATGAGTGTGTTGGTTCATCAGTTAGCATGTGGTCTGTGTTTTCATTCACATCGTCATGATCGTTCTCATTTTGTAGGGAGTTGTTAGCTTATAAACTTTGGTGAGCTATTTTTTTTTGGTAATGATGGCTTGAATTTGATGTCAACCATGAAGGTGACTTTATTATAAACTGGGGGTTATTATTTTCAGGTATCCAAAGACTGAGTTGCATCATGCCACGGGAGAGTTGTGTGACAGTGCAAGAGGCAGTTCAGGCAATTGAAGCCAACATAGATTATTTTCGAACAAATGTCTTCCCCATCAGCACTGCCCAAGTGTGGAAAGAAATGAGCACAAACTATTGTAACCAGAAATGGAAACCTCTCACTTGGTATACAAATGTAACGGACGATAGACGTAAAATTTTAACTATTGCTCGACAGAATAAGAGTATCAACTTAGCCCCTTCTAAACCCGCTCCAACTATTGACGAGACCGTAAATGAGTCACGGGATGAGAGGTCGTACCAGGAGGAAACAGATTCCGAAGTGGATGAAAATGAAGCAACATTCAGGTTAACCTTAACGCCAGAGGTATGGAATCAGATCAAACCCATTGAGTTGAAGAAATCAAGGAGCACCCACACCTTGAAGCCACACGTATGGACGAATGTTATCAGCGATTTATTTTATCAGGAATATGGAATGCCATGTGCATTTACCTTCAAACGAGGAGAGGTTTATACATCATCTAGCAGGAAATATTTCATAAAAATTGTTGGACATTGTCGTGATCACACGTGCGCCAATCGATTTATAGGCATTGCAGATAATGAACCCTGTCCTATCACCGGTCAGTTGACGCTGGTCATTAGAACTAAGGATACGTATCGTACAAAACATGCACCTGTCACTCGTCCATGCAAT
The DNA here is from genome assembly GCF_001412515.2 of Diachasma alloeum. NCBI lineage: Eukaryota > Metazoa > Arthropoda > Insecta > Hymenoptera > Braconidae > Diachasma > Diachasma alloeum. The sequence goes on along the minus strand of NW_021680534.1, from coordinate 6,195 downwards.
GGTGAAAAGAGGAAGATGATCGGGATGAGAGCTCAAGCTGAAGGCTGCTACAACACTAGAAATAATATAGTACGTGAAACCACGAAACAAGGACAGCCGGTGGGACCAACTGTTCCTTCACTAGATGTCATTCGTCATGCTAAGCAGGATTTTGTTCGAGAGGACTTGGGATTGGGAAAAAGAGAGAAGAAAGACCCAATCCACGTAATCGAAGAGCTCCAATTCCAAAAGCCATATTTTAGGACCATCACCCATGTATCTGCTTGCCCATATTTCACGGTTTATGGTACAGAGGAGCAGATTGCTTCATACAGACAGTATTGTCGGATCAACAGACAAAAATCTGTTATTACTATTGATTCATCTGGGAGTATGATTCGAAAATTGGATCGGCCCATGGGATTGAAAAGTGGACATATATTTTTATTCTCAATAGTGATAAATTTCTCGAAGACCATACTCTCAGTATTTCAAATGATATCGGAATGTCAGGAGTCGGAAGTTGTTGTGCTGATGCTTGGTGCATTTGTACGACGAGCTAAGGTCAAACCAAAGCGGTGTATATCGGATAATTCAAAGACACTTCTCCTAGCTGAATCAATAATCTTCAATGGGTGTACAACAAACCAATACCTAGAGAAATTATTTATTGCTGTTGATTCGAAGACACTTACACCTAAAACAGTGGAGACATTTTTGTTCACGGACGTGGCTCACTTCATCCACGCTGCAAGCAGATGGGATATCTTCAACAATCTGCAATTATCAGCAGTGAAAGATTTTTTTATTAGAGCTTTGGCTTTGATGGTCGATTGTCAAACGCTAGAGGACTTCAAGCTATTATTCTATTTAACCTGTTTGGTAGCTCTCCAGAGCCATGAGGATTCCCAATTGACCTCACCTTATGCTGCAAGTGTTCAGGATGCTCGTGTGCAACTGCAGAAATTCATGGCAGCTCGCCCTCTTGATGAAGAGGGATTTATGGATTTCAAGGCTATGCAAAAACTTGAAGATTACGATCCTGAGGTAACGATCGAAGAAGAACGCGAAAGTCCTGAAATTACAGGTTTTATTGATGGAATCATTGCTAATGCTCGAGCAGTAACTTCAGAAGGTAGTGAATTAAATGCTTATTATTTGCCAGGACTCATCAAGGATTTGAGACGTGTTGAAAGAGAATTTTTGTTGTGGACTGCAGTTGGCAACCCATTTTATATGGGTCATCATAGTTCAAGTTCCTCAGAAGCTAATTTTAGTATTCTCAAGGACAAGGTCTTCAAACAATATGGATTGCCTCAGCGCGTGGATAATTTCCTTGTGATTCACCTCAAATCCTTGATGGGAGAACAAATAAACTTTAACTCGAACTTGAAACATTTTCTGAACCAAGATAAGTACGTTTCCAGTCCTGCAGTCAAAGATCTTTCTTCAAAAAGAAAGAATGATGCTGGAGGAATTACCCCTGAGAAAAAAATTGCAAGAAAGAGAAGGCATATCCAGGATTGTCACGATGGGCTTGTAATTGAAGAAGCGAGAGAAAATTCCGAAGAAAAAAAGAGAGATGGTATTTCAGAAGAGACAATGAGAGATTTTGTTTCAGGAGAAACAGAAAGAGATTTTGTTTCAGAAGAAACAGAGAGAGATTTTGTTTCAGAAGAAAAAAAGAGAGATTTTTGGGACGAGACGATTGATGATGAATGTACAAAAGGTGGAATCAGTTTACATAGTACTGTGAGTGAAGATGATTTTTTTTGTAGAGAGAATTGGCGAAAAAAAGGCGAACCCTTTTATTTTTTGAACAGAAACAAAGATAACGATAAGAATGAGCATAAAGATCCGAAATACCAGAATGACAGTGGAGAAAAAAACTCTAGACAGAATAAAACGACTGATGAGCCAGTTCAACATAAGGATGATAACAGTTCGAGTACTTCGAATAGGAATATAGATGAGGATCGGCATCTAGGTGACTGTACAAAACCAATCCCAAGTCACAGTGAAAAAGAAGAAGAATCTGGTAAACCACAAAAAGTTTATGATAATGTAATCGACAAGGAAATTCCACCAAATGACCTGGATATCGACAGTGAGGCACTCATAGATTATCCTCCGATATTCAGCTCTTCGAGGATGGATGAGGGGCCCAGTGTCGAATTGGACAGTAGGAAATTCAATAGTTGTTCCGGAACTGTCATTAATTCCACAACAGCTGACAGCGACCAAATTCATCAGCACATTCACTCCATACTGACCAAAGAGGACTTCAAGAATGTTTCATTAGAACATGATTATATCAATATACCTCCACTGAATGCTGCAACAAAAGTGAAACAATCTCGTGCTAAATTCTTTCGCGACTGTCCAGAAATTCTGTACCGTGATCCCAGGACGAGAAACGTAAAAACGTCACCACATTTGCTGCCACACGCTGGATCCTGCGGATCTGTAGTGATTGATCGTAAGACATACGTCGTTAAGAACTCATGTCCATTCGATTCACTTGTGCAAGTCATTTACGTGGCTGCGTTGGACGATAAATTTTATCAGCTATTCCTGGAACAGTCGACGAGCCCTTTGGCTGAATTTATTTTGAGTTTTAGAGACAAGGGACCGTGTAAAGAAATCTACACCAAACGAGCACAGCTCTTGCTCCCACTCTTTCCTCCAAAGGCCAACGAAGAAGTTCTGAGCTCGGAGTTTGTGAAGACAATTAATGCTCATGGAAGTCCAATCTCGTATTGGTCCAGGTTGATGCGTGATGACCCTAGTGTAATAAGAAGTACCCGCTGCCCGAACCCACAGTGTGAGGATACACAGAGGAAAATAAGTTCCTGGGCCCCTGCCATTCATTCAACTAAACGCTATGGATACAGTCGCCTACAGAACACATTGGAATATTACCCGAAGCTTTGGAACATCCAATGTTCTTGCGGGGCATCCAAATACGAGGAAAATGTTTCCAATGTCCATGTTTTCTTGGAGCTTGATCTGAGAGAATCATTTAAGGATTCTGCTCAGACTTGTCAACTTTATGACGTGCCTCTAGCATTGAAATTCAATCGTGAATACAGGTATGATGTCGTTTATCATTGACTCATTCAACATTGAAAATGATTGAGAATTGATTAAATAAAACTATTGATTGCAATAATAATCATTTTCAGATTGGTTGGAATAATTCATTATGATGCAAAGGGTGATCACTTCCTTGCCTATTGTCGTCGAAAGTCTGGAAGCTGGGAGATACATAACGGGCTTCTCAGTAAAGTCCAGCCATTGAGAGGAAACCCTAAAATACAACCCGATTGTGCTATTTATATTATGAATGAGTATGAAACGTAACGAACAGTATTCTCGAAATTTCGCGGTGCTCTATCTTGCCAAAGTTTGTAATTTATCAAGAGTTTATGTGTAATAATAGAGTTATTACTAATGGTTATTTGTTGGAGGAAAAAATGCAGCAAGGATAAAACGTCCTTAGATTAATGATTCAAAGATGAAAATTTGTCATATTTTATCTCACTCATTGTGTTTCTTGTATGATTATTTGCTAATAAGTAACATTGAAAGGAGTTATTGAAGACTTTTATCTTGAATAAAATGTATACAGACTTTCCTAAAATCAGTAGTTTTTTTTTAGGTAAAACCATTAATTATCCATCATATTTAATTTATTTGAACTTCTAATACATTCTTTCACTAATGGAAAAACTTCAATCTTGGTTAAAATACAAACTATTATGTTGTCCAATTGAAATAATTCAACTAATTGTGTGTAAAAGCGATCTAATAAATCGATCTCGTGAGTGTAGCACTCGTGTCCACCATTTCAGATTCAGATGAGTAGCAAAAAAACACCCAGAACTAGGTGTCCTCTTCGTTTTTATTTGCCTTGAGTCTCCCTTGAAGATTAGCCTACAATGCAATGATGAGAAAAAATGAATGTTGAATAGGTTCAATAATGATGATTTTTACCTTTGGCATATCTGAAGGTATTTGTATCCCCAAAGTTTCGTTTGCTTGAGTCCTCTGATCTTTTTTTCACAAGCTCATTTGCATTTGTACATCTTTCCTCCATAATGCTGATAATATACAGCCAATGCTGTTACTCAGTGAAGCACCTCCAAAACATAAACAAAAAAAACATCAATGATTTAGGTGAAAGCAAAACACATAATTAGGACAATTGAAAGATCAAATGGGAAAAGAAAATTAATCTCATTTACATTAAATAGTTTTTGCTGATATAATATTGCTCTCATGCTTCTCCACAAAAAAGAGAATCACAAACTCATCTTTAAATTTACAAGACTCATTTTATTTGATTCTTACTATTTCGCCAATATCTTGAGAACAAAGGGGTTGAGAAAAAAATTCCAATAAAACTTTTTTGTAGAGAATTTCACGGCCTACAAAAAATGCTTCTTAACATTCTTTCCTAAATCTTCCTAATTTTCCAAATACCTCCAAAATTACGAGATGTACGAAAAAAATAGGAGACTTTTTTGTAGCTCACAAAATTCGCCACATAAAACATTTCTTGACATTTTCCCTCAGAGCCAACCCTCACCCTAGTAACCTCTTATTTGCCACTCCATGAAAAAAAAAACCCTCTTCCCGCAACCCTCAAATCACTTTTTTAAAAAAACCCTCAAAACGCCTTAAAACCCCTCTTACCGTCGAAATTTCCTTTTTTGGATCATCTGCAATGCATTCATCAAAGTTCCTGGAAGTATCCACGTCCAAAAGCGTCCATGAGCCTCTGACAGACTCGAGCTCCCATTGAATTTGCCTCTGTAATGGCTCTGAAGAATCATTATCCTCGTTAGCCCACATGGGCTCACTGGACCCCTCTTTCTTGATCCAAATGTCGATCCTCTCCAATTCCCCCTCATTTCGAAAATCGTACGGAACTTTGTGCACTTGAAGGGGCCCTGAGGACCCCGGCCCATGTCCAAGTAGGGCTCCAGCGGTCCCAGGAAGGTCCAAATCCCCCTCGTCTCGTAGAACAATCAATAGATCATCGATAACTGTGCTTCAGGCTCTTCCAATTCTTCACTGCCCAATTTGTCAGCTTCTGGCTGAACATCGACCGATCCTTGTCTCTCAGGAGGTCATCACCAATATTCATATTCTGCTGGCCCTGATTGCTGTCCTTCAGTGCCATTTGACAGAACTTGTCAAAAAAAAAACCCACACTCTCGTCGACACTATTGTCGAAAGTCTTCTTAAAACTTATTATCTGATGATCACTCACGTCGATTAATCATACACAGCCTTATCACAAATTTTCAAATAATCGTAAATACTGTCATTTGAAGATTATCCCCACGTTATTCAACAATAAACTCATCATAACATTCTTGGAGAGGTTAGAATCCTCGATGCCTTGACATATCCCAATGTGATTACTGGTGACAAACATATATGTCCACACATGTTGCAAATGNCACAGGAACCATTGAGAGCAGCTGGTCGGAGGTGGGGGAATCAATCAAAATTGTTTATTTGCAATTAATTGAGTAATAATGAATGTACAAACGAAACAAAATGAAATTCATGATGTACAAACGATTTCCTATCGAATTTACCCCTAATCAACCCCTATCAAGCAATTTTTGATTTCCTTCCAGCCAGCGGCATGGCAAAAATTAAAAAATTAATATTAATTAATGAGTGAATGTACAAACAAAATTTTTCCTAGTACAATCATGTACTAACGATGTACAATCGAGTGCATAAGGTCGTTTTTCTAATTAGTGACCTATTCCGGCTAAGTACCTGGGGGTAAATTATCCCTGTGACAGCGGGACTGCTACTGCTCACTGCTAAGTTACCCGCACAGGCAGTTCGGCCAGCCGTCAGATTCGACCATGGCGGCATCCCTCCGTTGGGGTCGAACTACTTTGGGATCAGTCCAACCAAAGAGGATAGACCTGAGTAGAGGCCCGGATCAGAGATAATAGGGGAGATTGCTCAGGCTTATGGGAACTGTTCGATCAGAGTTTCATAGCGGTGGCGCGCATGAACTAATCGAGAGGCCGTCTCTGTGGGTAAAGAAATTTTCATCTATTACCATGGAAACAGTCGATAACAGGGATGCGTTCCCAATCTTAAATCCAACATGAAACCTCCTTTGCATTCACTCATCCGCTTGATTATCCCATTTTCGTTCATACAACTTCTTATTGTCTT